>NC_091151.1:62372009-62459509 GCF_040958095.1 Procambarus clarkii
AGGACAGAGTTGGACTCTCTGCGGGAGGAGGTGCGTCAGCTTAAAAAACAACGAGAAGTAACGAAGGAGGAGACCAGCAGTAAAGGGACCTCGTCTTGGAGAGTTGCGAAAGACAGGGGCCTTAAGAAGACTTTGATAAAGCCGCCTTCAAACGCCATAGCAACTTCAAATTCATTTGACGTTTTGGAGGACGAGTGCTGTGGAGAGACTGTGGATCGCGTAAAAGGGAAAGCAACGAAGAGAAAGGAAGCGCAGGCCCCTCAGAAAGTAAAGGAAGTACCTAAGCAAACATTAGTTGTGGGAGATTCCCAGATAAGGTATTTGGATAGAGCGTTTTGTGCTAGAGATAGGGGGAACAGGTTAAGGGTTTGCTATCCCGGAGCTGGCATTGGTGATATTATAAACAACATGAATGATATTATGGCTGGTAATGGGAACAATCCCATTATTTGCATTAGCGTGGGAGGAAATGATGTTGGTCGAGTCAGGAGTGAGGAACTGATTCAGAGGTATAAAACAGCCATAGAGTTAGTTAGGAGCAAGGGAGGAATCCCGATCATATGTGGCATTCTTCCAAGAAAGGGAGTGGGAAATGAATGGATATCGAGGGCACTTGGTGTCAATTGCCGGCTGGAAAGATATTGCAAATCAAATGCAATATCTTTCATAGACAACTGGGAACACTTCTATGGAAGAAATGAAATGTATGCTCGTGATGGGGTGCATCTATCGAGAGCTGGGGTTGTTGCTGTTGCGAACTCGCTAGAAGAAGTGGTTAGAGGTGTTTGTTTGGGTTTAAACTGTTAGTAGATAGAGGTATGGGAATTGATTTGGAGGAAGGAGGTAATAAAAGTATGTGTTTGTGGGAGAAAGGAATTGGCAAAACGATCAGGGAAAGAGAAGGTCCGCAAAATAACAATTCACTTAGGGTATATTACACTAACAGTAGAAGTCTAAGAAATAAAATTAACGAATTAAATGCTCTTGTCTGCACAGAAAAAATAGATATTATTGCACTTACCGAAACGTGGATGAATGTAGAAAATAGAGAACTATTAGCTGAATATCAAATATATGGATTTAAACTATTTCACACAGATAGATATATTAGACGAGGAGGTGGAGTAGCCATATATGTTAGGGACAATTTGAAATGTAGTCTCAAAGAGGGAATCAAAACAGAGCCACACACAGAAACTATTTGGATTGAATTAAACGAAAAAGCTAATAATATTATAATAGGAGTAATATATAGGCCACCAAATTTAGACAGAATGGAAGCAAAGCATCTATGGGATGAAATATCTAGAGCATCTAGATCTAACAGTATTTATGTCATGGGTGACTTTAATTTTAGCGGAATAAACTGGTTGAACAAAACAGGGAATAGTGAAGCAGAAGATTTTCTAGAATTAATTGACGATTGCTTTCTTACGCAACACATTAAGGAACCAACACGGGAAAATAATATTTTAGATTTAGTGTTAACTAACAGGGAAACGCAAATTAATGACATCGAAATAGGGAGTGAGCTAGGGAGCAGTGATCACAAAGAAATCAGATTTAGCATAGAATGGAATAGACCAGTAGGAGAAAATTCTGTTAAAGTGCCAGATTTTCGAAAAGCTGATTTTAATAGCCTAAGAAATTTTTTGGGTCAAATTGATTGGAAAGGCTTGGGTATGGGGTGTGGGCCGGTCTTGGAGCGAGACATGAACCCAGCGATAGGTGACTTAAATGGGGATTTCGATGTGGATTCAATATATAACTTATTTAAGAATATTCTAAACAAAGCACAGGAACGTAGTATACCATACAAATTGAATAGATCGTATACTAATGACCCAAAGTGGATAACAAAGAATTTGAAGAACCTTATAGGTAAAAAGAGAGCTTGGTACAAAAGGATTAAAAATGGGGAGGTCACTTTAGAACAGGAATTCGTACAACTGGTTAGAAATGTTAAAAAAGAGATAAGGAAAGCAAAAAGAAACTATGAAGTTCGCATAGCAGGGCAAGCAAAGACAAATCCTAAAGGGTTTTTTCAGTTATATCGTACTAAGACTAGGGAAAGGATAGGTCCATTAAAAACTGAGACAGGTCAAATAACAGATAGTGATGAAGAGATGAGTAGTATTTTTAATAAATATTTTGTATCTGTATTTACTAAAGAGGAACTTAACAATATGCCTTCAGCCGAACAAGTCTATGTGGGTGGGGACGAGGACAGGTTGACGAGTTTAGCAGTTACCAGGGAGGATGTTCTTAAACAAATAGTAAAACTCAAACCAAACAAATCCCCAGGGCCGGATGAAGTGTTTGCTAGGGTGCTTAAAGAATGCAAAGAGGAGCTTTGTGACCCACTGTCAACCATATTTAATAAATCAATAGAGTCAGGCAGAGTGCCAGAGTTTTGGAAAGTTGCTAATGTGATACCAGTTTTTAAGAAAGGAGATAGATCACTTGCGTCTAACTATCGACCAATTAGCCTAACGTCTATTGTGGGAAAGTTACTCGAATCTATAATAGCAAATAAAATTCGTCTTCATCTTGAAAAACATAAATTAATAATTGAGTCGCAACATGGTTTTATAAATGGCCGTTCATGTTTAACAAATTTGTTATCTTTTTATTCTAGCATTGTTGAGGCAGTTGATAGTGGTAAGGATTGCGATGTTGTATACCTTGACTTTAGCAAAGCTTTTGATACAGTGCCACATGAAAGACTGATTAAAAAAATAGAGTCTCATGGTATTGGGGGTGCTATATTAAGCTGGATTAGGGCATGGCTATACCAAAGGAAACAGAGTTAGTATAAATGGAATCAAGTCAGAGTGGGAAAATGTTGTAAGTGGAGTGCCTCAAGGCTCTGTCCTGGGACCTCTGTTGTTTATAATATATATAAATGATTTAGATTCAGGTTTGAGTAGCAACATTTGCAAATTTGCCGATGATACGAAAATCGGTAGGGAAATTAATTCGGAGGAGGACTCACTATCACTTCAAGTTGATCTAGATAGGGTTTTGAAATGGTCAAAGGATTGGCAGATGCAGTTTAATGCTGATAAATGTAAAGTTCTGAGGTTAGGTAATGATGATAGAGTTACAAGATACGAGCTAGATGGTGTTGTGATTGCGAAGTCGGATTGCGAAAGGGATCTGGGAGTTATGATTAGTAAGAATTTAAAACAAAAGGATCAATGCATAAATGTTCGTAACAAGGCAAATCGGACACTTGGATTTATTAATCGCAGCGTTAGTAACAAGACACCTGGTGTGGTTCTCAAGCTATATCTTGCTCTAGTTAGGCCCCATTTAGATTATGCAGTTCAGTTTTGGTCGCCATATTATAGAATGGATATAAATTCACTTGAACGTGTCCAGCGTAGGATGACTAAGTTAATTCCCCAAATTAGAAATCTTTCATATGAAGAAAGATTAACAAAGCTTAAGTTGCATTCACTGGAAAGGCGAAGAGTTAGGGGTGACATGATAGAGGTTTACAAGTGGATGAATGGACATAACCGGGGGGATATTAATAGGGTATTAAAAGTATCAACACAGGACAGAACACGAAACAATGGATATAAATTGGATAAGTTTAGATTTAGGAAAGACTTGGGTAAATACTGGTTCAGTAACAGGGTTGTTGATTTGTGGAACCAATTGCCGAGTAACATTGTGGAGGTGGGGTCCCTCGATTGTTTCAAGCACGGGTTGGACAAGTATATGAGTGTTATATTATCTTAGCAATATGGAAGTTGTAGTGAAGGACCTGGTGACTCTAGTGGGAGCCCTGAGGACAGAGTTGGACTCTCTGCGGGAGGAGGTGCGTCAGCTTAAAAAACAATGAGAAGTAACGAAGGAGGAGACCAGCAGTAAAGGGACCTCGTCTTGGAGAGTTGCGAAAGACAGGGGCCTTAAGAAGACTTTGATAAAGCCGCCTTCAAACGCCATAGCAACTTCAAATTCATTTGACGTTTTGGAGGACGAGTGCTGTGGAGAGACTGTGGATCGCGCAAAAGGGAAAGCAACAAAGAGAAAGGAAGCGCAGGCCCCTCAGAAAGTAAAGGAAGTACCTAAGCAAACATTAGTTGTGGGAGATTCCCAGATAAGGTATTTGGATAGAACGTTTTGTGCTAGAGATAGGGGGAACAGGTTAAGGGTTTGCTATCCCGGAGCTGGCATTGGTGATATTATAAACAACATGAATGATATTATGGCTGGTAATGGGAACAATCCCATTATTTGCATTAGCGTGGGAGGAAATGATGTTGGTCGAGTCAGGAGTGAGGAACTGATTCAGAGGTATAAAACAGCCATAGAGTTAGTTAGGAGCAAGGGAGGAATCCCGATCATATGTGGCATTCTTCCAAGAAAGGGAGTGGGAAATGAATGGATATCGAGGGCACTTGGTGTCAATTGCCGGCTGGAAAGATATTGCAAATCAAATGCAATATCTTTCATAGACAACTGGGAACACTTCTATGGAAGAAATGAAATGTATGCTCGTGATGGGGTGCATCTATCGAGAGCTGGGGTTGTTGCTGTTGCGAACTCGTTAGAAGAAGTGGTTAGAGGTGTTTGTTTGGGTTTAAACTGTTAGTAGATAGAGGTATGGGAATTGATTTGGAGGAAGGAGGTAATAAAAGTATGTGTTTGTGGGAGAAAGGAATTGGCAAAACGATCAGGGAAAGAGAAGGTCCGCAAAATAACAATTCACTTAGGGTATATTACACTAACAGTAGAAGTCTAAGAAATAAAATTAACGAATTAAATGCTCTTGTCTGCACAGAAAAAATAGATATTATTGCACTTACCGAAACGTGGATGAATGTAGAAAATAGAGAACTATTAGCTGAATATCAAATATATGGATTTAAACTATTTCACACAGATAGATATATTAGACGAGGAGGTGGAGTAGCCATATATGTTAGGGACAATTTGAAATGTAGTCTCAAAGAGGGAATCAAAACAGAGCCACACACAGAAACTATTTGGATTGAATTAAACGAAAAAGCTAATAATATTATAATAGGAGTAATATATAGGCCACCAAATTTAGACAGAATGGAAGCAAAGCATCTATGGGATGAAATATCTAGAGCATCTAGATCTAACAGTATTTATGTCATGGGTGACTTTAATTTTAGCGGAATAAACTGGTTGAACAAAACAGGGAATAGTGAAGCAGAAGATTTTCTAGAATTAATTGACGATTGCTTTCTTACGCAACACATTAAGGAACCAACACGGGAAAATAATATTTTAGATTTAGTGTTAACTAACAGGGAAACGCAAATTAATGACATCGAAATAGGGAGTGAGCTAGGGAGCAGTGATCACAAAGAAATCAGATTTAGCATAGAATGGAATAGACCAGTAGGAGAAAATTCTGTTAAAGTGCCAGATTTTCGAAAAGCTGATTTTAATAGCCTAAGAAATTTTTTGGGTCAACTTGATTGGAAAGGCTTGGGTATGGGGTGTGGGCCGGTCTTGGAGCGAGACATGAACCCAGCGATAGGTGACTTAAATGGGGATTTCGATGTGGATTCAATATATAACTTATTTATGAATATTCTAAACAAAGCACAGGAACGTAGTATACCATACAAATTGAATAGATCGAATACTAATGACCCAAAGTGGATAACAAAGAATTTGAAGAACCTTATAGGTAAAAAGAGAGCTTGGTACAAAAGGATTAAAAATGGGGAGGTCACTTTAGAACAGGAATTCGTACAACTGGTTAGAAATGTTAAAAAAGAGATAAGGAAAGCAAAAAGAAACTATGAAGTTCGCATAGCAGGGCAAGCAAAGACAAATCCTAAAGGTTTTTTTCAGTTATATCGTACTAAGACTAGGGAAAGGATAGGTCCATTAAAAACTGAGACAGGTCAAATAACAGATAGTGATGAAGAGATGAGTAGTATTTTTAATAAATATTTTGTATCTGTATTTACTAAAGAGGAACTTAACAATATGCCTTCAGCCGAACAAGTCTATGTGGGTGGGGACGAGGACAGGTTGACGAGTTTAGCAGTTACCAGGGAGGATGTTCTTAAACAAATAGTAAAACTCAAACCAAACAAATCCCCAGGGCCGGATGAAGTGTTTGCTAGGGTGCTTAAAGAATGCAAAGAGGAGCTTTGTGACCCACTGTCAACCATATTTAATAAATCAATAGAGTCAGGCAGAGTGCCAGAGTTTTGGAAAGTTGCTAATGTGATACCAGTTTTTAAGAAAGGAGATAGATCACTTGCGTCTAACTATCGACCAATTAGCCTAACGTCTATTGTGGGAAAGTTACTCGAATCTATAATAGCAAATAAAATTCGTCTTCATCTTGAAAAACATAAATTAATAATTGAGTCGCAACATGGTTTTATAAATGGCCGTTCATGTTTAACAAATTTGTTATCTTTTTATTCTAGCATTGTTGAGGCAGTTGATAGTGGTAAGGATTGCGATGTTGTATACCTTGACTTTAGCAAAGCTTTTGATACAGTGCCACATGAAAGACTGATTAAAAAAATAGAGTCTCATGGTATTGGGGGTGCTATATTAAGCTGGATTAGGGCATGGCTATACCAAAGGAAACAGAGAGTTAGTATAAATGGAATCAAGTCAGAGTGGGAAAATGTTGTAAGTGGAGTGCCTCAAGGCTCTGTCCTGGGACCTCTGTTGTTTATAATATATATAAATGATTTAGATTCAGGTTTGAGTAGCAACATTTGCAAATTTGCCGATGATACGAAAATCGGTAGGGAAATTAATTCGGAGGAGGACTCACTATCACTTCAAGTTGATCTAGATAGGGTTTTGAAATGGTCAACGGATTGGCAGATGCAGTTTAATGCTGATAAATGTAAAGTTCTGAGGTTAGGTAATGATGATAGAGTTACAAGATACGAGCTAGATGGTGTTGTGATTGCGAAGTCGGATTGCGAAAGGGATCTGGGAGTTATGATTAGTAAGAATTTAAAACAAAAGGATCAATGCATAAATGTTCGTAATAAGGCAAATCGGACACTTGGATTTATTAATCGCAGCGTTAGTAACAAGACACCTGGTGTGGTTCTCAAGCTATATCTTGCTCTAGTTAGGCCCCATTTAGATTATGCAGTTCAGTTTTGGTCGCCATATTATAGAATGGATATAAATTCACTTGAACGTGTCCAGCGTAGGATGACTAAGTTAATTCCCCAAATTAGAAATCTTTCATATGAAGAAAGATTAACAAAGCTTAAGTTGCATTCACTGGAAAGGCGAAGAGTTAGGGGTGACATGATAGAGGTTTACAAGTGGATGAATGGACATAACCGGGGGGATATTAATAGGGTATTAAAAGTATCAACACAGGACAGAACACGAAACAATGGATATAAATTGGATAAGTTTAGATTTAGGAAAGACTTGGGTAAATACTGGTTCAGTAACAGGGTTGTTGATTTGTGGAACCAATTGCCGCGTAACATTGTGGAGGTGGGGTCCCTCGATTGTTTCAAGCACGGGTTGGACAAGTATATGAGTGGGATTGGGTGGTTATAGAATAGGAGCTGCCTCGTATGGGCCAATAGGCCTTCTGCAGTTACCTTTGTTCTTATGTTCTTATGAGTGGGATTGGGTGGTTATAGAATAGGAGCTGCCTCGTATGGGCCAATAGGCCTTCTGCAGTTACCTTTGTTCTTTTGTTCTTATGTTCTTCTCTCCTGCACCATTCTCAATGCAAATCATTCCCACACCTATGGGAGGAGATAGACAAACGTTTTATAGATGATTTGTGTTTGCTGGGTCAGGGCTCTGTCCTGGGATCTCTGTTGTTTATAATATATATATAAATGATTTAGATTCAGGTTTGAGTAGCAACATTTGCAAATTTGCCGATGATACGAAAATCGGTAAGGAAATTAATTCGGAGGACTCACTATCACTTCAAGTTGATCTAGATAGGGTTTTGAAATGGTCGAAGGATTGGCAGATGCAGTTTAATGCTGATAAATGTAAAGTTCTGAGGTTAGGTAATGATGATAGGGTTACAAGATACGAGCTAGATGGTGTTGAGATTGCGAAGTCGGATTGCGAAAGGGATCTGGGAGTTATGATTAGTAAGAATTTAAAACAAAAGGATCAATGCATAAATGTTCGTAATAAGGCAAATCGGACACTTGGATTTATTAATCGCAGCGTTAGTAACAAGACACCTGGTGTGGTTCTCAAGCTATATCTTGCTCTAGTAGTTGTTTAGTTTAGATTTAGGAAAGACTTGGGTAAATACTGGTTCAGTAACAGGGTTGTTGATTTGTGGAACCAATTGCCGCGTAACATTGTGGAGGTGGGGTCCCTCTATTGTTTCAAGCACGGGTTGGACAAGTATATGAGTGGGATTGGGTGGTTATAGAATAGGAGCTGCCTCGTATGGGCCAATAGGCCTTCTGCAGTTACCTTTGTTCTTATGTTCTTATGTTCTTATGTTCTAGTTAGGCCCCATTTAGATTATGCAGTTCAGTTTTGGTCGCCATATTATAGAATGGATATAAATTCACTTGAACGTGTCCAGCGTAGGATGACTAAGTTAATTCCCCAAATTAGAAATCTTTCATATGAAGAAAGATTAACATTTTAGTGCGCGTGGCACTCCCTGAAAAAAAAGCGGGTTGTGCGCGCGGCGTTCTGGGCGCTCAAGCGTGAACACAAAAAAGTTTATCATCTTTTCACGCTCCTAACATCAATTCTCGAGCTTCGTTTTTCATTTTGGTATCAATGCGTTGGCAATAAAATTCTCTACAAGATCATATGCATAAAATGTCACCCAAGCATTTGCTATCCCACCACGAAGTAAATAAACACGATGACGACTCGCCATGACACCCAAACAGGAAGTAAATGTTCATACTCTTTCGTTTGTTGCCAGCCTCACAGTCATCCTACAGTGCTTATTTTGATATCACTGAACTCGCAATAAAATTCCCCACCCAGACATATGCCTATCAATGTCTAATTATCTTCCGCACGAGTGTGGGAACTGGGCGATGCGTTAGCCGTGATTTTAGCAGCGACGACACTGTTGTGATGCAGCGTTTTGAAAGTTTATACTTATTTCACTGTCATGACATTATTTCTCGAGCTGCGTATTTCATTTTTATAGCAATGTGTTTGCAATAGAAAGTTCTATAAGAACATGGGTAGAATTGGCCAACAGAGCGTCAAATAAATTTGCGGCGAATAAAATCTTACGTGTGTTTGTACCCGTGAGCGTAAAAAGTTTTTACTTTGCTCATGTTTTTTCAAGTTTATACTTGATTTACTCCGTTTTTTTTGTTTGTGTTCGGAATAAAATTCTCTACACAGACATATGCATATAAATGTAGAATTATGATCACGGCCAACACAAGAGTGTGTGGAGTGCGCGATTACCCTCGTTGTGACACCAATTCAATAGTCTCTCCTCTAAGTTACAATACATTGCCGTTTTCTGAAATTGGCACAGTGCTTATTAGAGAAAACAAAAATTTAATGGCAAACATATTCATAGAAACCCCAAGACGATCGAGTAGTAAATACCCAATATAATACTGACCGTAAATTTACGTCGTGATCCGACAAGAGGTTAGGGAAACGCCCGTAAGTCCAAGTCGAAAATCCACGAAAGTGTTACAAAGCTTAAGTTGCATTCACTGGAAAGGCGAAGAGTTAGGGGTGACATGATAGAGGTTTACAAGTGGGTGAATGGACATAACAAAGGGGATATTAATAGGGTATTAAAAGTATCAACACAGGACAGAACACGAAACAATGGGTATAAATTGGATAAGTTTAGATTTAGGAAAGACTTGGGTAAATACTGGTTCAGTAACAGGAGTTGTTGATTTGTGGAACCAATTACCGCATAACGTGCTGGAGGTGGGGTCCCTCGATTGTTTCAAGCGCGGGTTGGACAAGTATATGATTGGGATTGGGTGGTTATAAATAGGAGCTGCCTCGTATGGGCCAATAGGCCTTCTGTAGTTACCTTTGTTCTTATGTTCTTAAGAAGATCCTCCCTGGTAACTGCTAAACTCGTCAACCTGTCCTCGTCCCCACCCACATAGACTTGTTCAGCTGAAGGCATATTGCTATATTCCTCTTTAGTAAATCCTTAGTATGTTAATCCTTAGTATTGTTATGTTCCTCTTTAGTAAATCCTTAGTATGTTCCCTTTTTAGTAAATCCTAAAGGGTTTTTTCAGTTATATCGAACTAAGACTAGGGAAAGGATAGGTCCATTAAAATCTGAGACAGGTCAAATAACGGATAATGACAAGGAGATGAGTAGTATTTTTAACAAATATTTTATATCTGTATTTACTAAAGAAGAACTTAACAATATGCCTTTAGCCGAAGAAGTCGTGGGTGGGGATGAGGACAGGTTGACTAGTTTAGCAGTTACCAGGGTGGATTTAATTAAACAATTAGAAAAACTAAAACCAAACAAATCCCTTGGGCCGGATGAAGTGTTTGCCAGGGTGCTTAAAGAATGCAAAGAGGAGCTTTCCGAGCCACTTTCTACCATATTTAATAAATCAATAGAGTCAGGCAGAGTGCCAGAGTCATGGAAGGTACATAAGAACATAAGAACATAAGAACAAAGGCAACTGCAGAAGGCCTATTGGCCCATACGAGGCAGCTCCTATTCTATAACCACCCAATCCCACTCATATACTTGTCCAACCCGCGCTTGAAACAATCGAGGGACACCACCTCCACCACGTTACGCGGCAATTGGTTCCACAAATCAACAACCCTGTTACTGAACCAGTATTTACCCAAGTCTTTCCTAAATCTAAACTTATCCAATTTATACCCATTGTTTCGTGTTCTGTCTTGTGTTGATATTTTTAATACCCTATTAATATCCCCCCTGTTATGTCCATTCATCCACTTGTAAACCTCTATCATGTCACCCCTAACTCTTCGCCTTTCCAGTGAATGCAACTTAAGCTTTGTTAATCTTTCTTCATATGAAAGATTTCTAATTTGGGGAATTAACTTAGTCATCCTATGTTGGACACGTTCAAGTGAATTTATATCCATTCTATAATACGACGACCAAAACTGAACTGCATAATCTAAATGGGGCCTAACCAGAGCAAGATATAGCTTAAGAACCACACCAGGTGTCTTGTTACTAACGCTTCGATTAATAAATCCCAGTGTCCTATTCGCCTTATTACGAACATTCATGCATTGATCCTTTTGTTTTAAATTCTTACTAATCATAACTCCCAGATCCCTTTCGCAATCCGACTTCGCAATCTCAACACCATCTAGCTCCTATCTTGTAACTCTAACATCATTACCTAGCCTCAGAACTTTACATTTATCAGCATTAAACTGCATTTCCCAATCCTTTGACCATTTCAAAACCCTATCTAGATCAACTTGAAGTGATAGTGAGTCCTCCTCCGAATTAATTTCCCTACCGATTTTCGTATTATCGGCAAATTTGCAAATGTTGATACTCAAACCTGAATCTAAATCATTTATATATATTATAAACAACAGAGGTCCCAGGACAGAGCCCTGAGGTACTCCACTAACAACATTATCCCACTCTGACTTAACCACATTTATACTAACTCTCTGTTTCCTTTGGAATAGCTATGCCCTAATCCAAGTTAATATAGCACCTTCAATACCATGAGCTTCTATTTTTTTAATTAGTCTTTCATGTGGCACTGTATCAAAAGCTTTGCTAAAGTCAAGGTACACAACATCACAATCCTTACCACTATCAACTGCCTCAACTATGCTGGAATAAAAAGTAAGCAAATTTGTTAAACATGAACGGCCATTTGTAAAACCATGTTGCGACTCATTTATTAATTTATGTTTTTCAAGATGGAGACGAATTGTATTTGCAATTATTGATTCAAGTAACTTTCCCACAATAGACGTTAGGCTAATTGGTCGATAGTTTGACGGAAGTGATCTATCTGATTTCTTAAAAACTGGTACCACATTAGCTACCTTCTATGACTGTGGCACTCTGCCTGACTCTATTGATTTATTAAATATAGTAGACAGTGGCTCGGAAAGCTCCTCTTTGCATTCTTTAAGCACCCTGGCAAACACTTCATCCGGCCCTGGGGATTTGTTTGGTTTTAGTTTTTCTAATTGTTTAATTACATCCTCCCTGGTAACTGCTAAACTAGTCAACCTGTCCTCGTCCCCACCCACATAGACTTATTCGGCTGAAGGCATATTGTTAAGTTCTTCTTTAGTAAATACACATATAAAATATTTGTTAAAAATACTACTCATCTCCTTGTCATTATCCGTTATTTGACCTGTCTCAGATTTTAATGGACCTATCCTTTCCCTAGTTTTAGTTCGATATAACTGAAAAAAACCTTTAGGATTTGACTTTGCTTGTTCTGCTATGCGAACTTCATAGTTTTTTTTTGCTTTCCTAATCTCTTTTTTAACATTTCTAACCAGTTGTATGAATTCCTGTTCTAACCTGACTTCCCCATTCTTAATCCTTTTGTACCAAGCTCTCTTTTTACCTATAAGGTTCTTTAAATTATTTGTTATCCACTTTGGGTCATTAGTATTCGACCTATTCAATTTGTATGGTATACTACGTTCCTGTGCTTTGTTTAGAATATTCTTAAATAAGTTATATATTAAATCCACATCGAAATCCCCTTTTACGTCACCTATCGCTGGGTTCATGTCTCGCTTTAAGAGCGGCCCACACCCCATACCCAAGAGTTTCCAATCTATTTGACCCAAAAAATTTCTTAGGCTATTAAAATCAGCTTTTCGAAAATCTGGCACTTTAACAGAATTTTCTCCTACAGGTCTATTCCATTCTATGCTAAAACTGATTACTTTGTGATCACTGTTCCCTAGCTCACTCCCTATTTCGATGTCATTAATTTGTGTTTCCCTGTTAGTTAACACTAAATCTAAAATATTATTTTCCCGCGTTGGTTCCTTAATGTGTTGCGCAAGAAAGCAATCGTCAATTAATTCTAGAAAATCTTCTGCCTCACTATCCCCTGTTTTGTTCACCCAGTTTATTTCACTAAAATTAAAGTCACCATGACATTAATACTTTTAGATCTAGATGCTCTAGTTATTTCATTCCATAGATGCTTTGCTTCCATTCTGTCTAAATTTGGTGGCCTATATATAACTCCTATTATAATATTTTTTGCTTTTTCGTTTAATTCTATCTAAATAGTTTCTGTGTGTGGCTCAGTTTGATTCCCTCTCTGAGACTACATTTCAAATTGTCCCTTACATATATGGCTACTCCACCTCCCCGTCTAATATATTTATCTGTGTGAAATAGTTTAAATCCATTTATCTGATATTCAGCTAATAGTTCTCTATTTTCTACGTTCATCCACGTTTCGGTAAGTGCAATAATATCTATTTTTTCTGTGCAGACAAGAGCATTTAATTCATTAATGTTATTTCTTAGACTTCTACTGTTAGTGTAATATATCCTAAGTGAATTGGTATTTTGAGGCCCTTTTCTTTCTCTGATCATTTTGCCAATTCTTTTCTCCCACGAACACATACTTTTATTCCCTCCTTCCTCCAAATCAATTCCCATACCACTATCTACTAACAGTTTAAACCCAAACAAACACCTCTAACCACTGGTTCCAACGAGTTTGCAACAGCAACAACCCCAGCCCTCGATAGATGCACCCCATCACGAGCATACATTTCATTTCTTCCATAGAAGTGTTCCCAGTTGTCTATGAAAGATATTGCATTTGATTTGCAATATCTTTCCAAGGGACAATTGACACCAAGTGCCCTCGACATCCATTCATTTCCCACTCCCTTTCTTGGAAGAATGCCACATATGATCGGGATTCCTCCCTTGCTCCTAACTAATTCAATGGCTGTCCTAAATCTCTGTATTAGTTCCTCACTCCTAACTCGCCCAATATCATTACCCCCTGCACTAATACAAATAATGGGTTTGTTCCCATTTCCCGTCATAATATCATTCATGTTTTCAACAATATCACCAATTCCAGCTCCCGGATAGCAAACCCTTAATCTGTTCCCCCTATCTCTGGCACAAAACGTTCTGTCTAAATACCTCACCTGGGAATCTCCTACAACCAAAATTCGCTTCGGTACAGCCCTAACTTTCTGAGCAGCCTGAGGGGCCTGCGCTTCGCCGTTCCTCGCTGATTTCCTCGCTGCAGGCGCACTACAGCACTCGTCCTCCAACACGGCAAATGAATTTCCCATCCTTAGGGCGTCTGTAGGCGGCCTTGTCAAGGTCTTCTTAAGACCCCTGTCTTTCACTACTCTCCACGATGAGGTCTCGTCAAGACTGGTCTCCTCCTTCGTTTCCTCTCGAAGTCTCAGCCGTCGTACCTCCTCCCGCAGGGAATCCATCTCTGCTCTCAGAGCTCCAACCAAATTCACCAAATCATTAACTAATCCTTCCATTATTGCAATAATAATGTTACTCCAGAGCTCCAGCTAACACAACCTCTCACTGTCCAACATACATGTCCAACCCATGCTTGAAACAATCGAGGGACCCCACCTCCACAATGTTATGCGGCAATTGGTTCCACAAATCAACAACCCTGTTACTGAACCAGTATTTACCCAAGTCTTTCCTAAATCTAAACTTATCCAATTTATACCCATTGTTTTGTGTTCTGTCTTGTGTTGATACTTTTAATACCCTATTAATATCCCCTTTATTATGTCCATTCACCCACTTGTAAACGTCTATCATGTCACCCCGAACTCTTCGCCTTTCCAGCGAATGCAACTTAAGCTTAGTTAATCTTTCTTCATATGAAGATTTCTAATTTGGGGAATTAACTTAGTCATCCTACGCTGGACACGTTCAAGTGAATTTATATCCATTCTATAATATGGCGACCAAAACTGAACTGCATAATCTAAATGGGGCCTAACTAGAGCAAGATATAGCTTGAGAACCACACCAGGTGTCTTCTTACTAACGCTGCGATTAATAAATCCAAGTGTCCGATTTGCCTTATTACGAACATTAATGCATTGATCGTTTAGTTTTAAAGTCTTACTAATCATAACTCCCAGATCCCTTTCGCAATCCGACTTCACAATCTCAACACCATCTAGCTCGTATCTTGTAACTCTATCATCATTACCTAACCTCAGAACTTTACATTTATCAGCATTAAACTGCATCTGCCAATCCTTTGACCATTTCAAAACCCTATCTAGATCAACTTGAAGTGATAGTGAGTCCTCCTCCGAATTAATTTCCCTACCGATTTTCGTATCATCGGCAAATTTGCAAATGTTGCTACTCAAACCTGAATCTAAATCATTTATATATATTATAAACAACAGAGGTCCCAGGACAGAGCCTTGAGGCACTCCACTTACAACATTTTCCCACTCTGAAGCTTGACTCCATTTATACTAACTCTCTGTTTCCTTTGGTATAGCCATGCCCTAATCCAGCTTAATCCCTACCGATTTTCGTATCATCGGCAAATTTGCAAATGTTGCTACTCAAACCTGAATCTAAATCATTTATATATATTATAAACAACAGAGGTCCCAGGACAGAGCCTTGAGGCACTCCACTTACAACATTTTCCCACTCTGAAGCTTGACTCCATTTATACTAACTCTCTGTTTCCTTTGGTATAGCCATGCCCTAATCCAGCTTAATATAGCACCCCAATACCATGAGACTCTATCTTTTTAATCAGTCTTTCATGTGGCACTGTATCAAAAGCTTTGCTAAAGTCAAGGTACACAACATCACAATCCTTACCACTATCAACTGCCTCAACTATGCTAGAATAAAAAGATAACAAATTTGTTAAACATGAACGGCCATTTATAAAACCATGTTGCGACTCAATTATTAATTTATGTTTTTCAAGATGAAGACGAATTTTATTTGCTATTATAGATTCGAGTAACTTTCCCACAATAGACGTTTGGCTAATTGGTCGATAGTTAGACGCAAGTGATCTATCTCCTTTCTTAAAAACTGGTATCACATTAGCAACTTTCCAAAACTCTGGCACTCTGCCTGACTCTATTGATTTATTAAATATGGTTGACAGTGGGTCACAAAGCTCCTCTTTGCATTCTTTAAGCACCCTGGCAAACACTTCATCCGGCCCTGGGGATTTGTTTTGTTTGAGTTTTATTATTTGTTTAAGAACATCCTCCCTGATAACTGTTAAACTCGTCAACCTGTCCTCGTCCCCAACCCAAATAGACTTGTTCGGCTGAAGGCATATTGTTAAGTTCCTTTTTAGTAAATACAGATACAAAATATTTATTAAAAATACTACTCATCTCTTCAACACTATCAGTTATTTGACCTGTCTCAGTTTTTAATGGACCTATTCTTTCCCTAGTCTTAGTATGATATAACTGAAAAAACCCTTTAGGATTTGTCTTTGCTTGCCCTGCTATGCGAACTTCATAGTTTCTTTTTGCTTTCCTTATCTCTTTTTTAACATTTCTAACCAGTTGCACGAATTCCTGTTCTAAAGTGACCTCCCCATGTTTAATCCTTTTGTACCAAGCTCTCTTTTTACCTATAAGGTTCTTCAAATTTTTTGTTATCCACTTTGGGTCATTAGTATTCGATCTATTAAATTTGTATGGTATACTACGTTCCTGTGCTTTGTTTAGAATATTCTTAAATAAGTTATATATTGAATCCACATCGAAATCCCCATTTACGAAAGATTAACAAAGCTTAAGTGGCATTCACTGGAAAGGCGAAGAGTTAGGGGTGACATGATAGAGGTTTACAAGTGGATGAATGGACATAACAGGGGGGATATTAATAGGGTATTAAAAATATCAACACAAGATAGAACACGAAACAATGGGTATAAATTGGATAAGTTTAGATATAGGAAAGAATTGGGTAAATACTGGTTCAGTAACAGGGTTGTTGATTTGTGGAACCAATTGCCGCGTAACGTGGTGGAGGTGGTGTCCCTCGATTGTTTCTAGCGCGGGTTGGACAAGTATATGAGTGGGATTGGGTGGTTATAGAATAGGAGCTTCCTCGTATGGGCCAATAGCCCTTCTGCAGTTACCTTTGTTCTTATGTTCTTAAATACAGATACAAAATATTTATTAAAAATAATACTCATCTCTACATCACTATCTGTTATTTGACCTGTCTCAGTTTTTAATGGACCTATCCTTTCCCTAGTCTTAGCACGATATAACTGAAAAAAACCTTTAGGATTTGTCTTTGCTTTCCCTGCTATGCAAACTTCATAGTTTCTTTTTGCTTTCCTTATCTCTTTTTTAACATTTCTAACCAGTTGTACGAATTCCTGTTCTAAAGTGACCTCCCCATTTTTAATCCTTTTGTACCAAGCTCTCATTTTACCTATAAGGTTCTTCAAATTCTTTGTTATCCACTTTGGGTCATTAGTATTCGATCTATTCAATTTCTATGGTACACTACGTTCCTGTGCTTTGTTTACAATATTCTTAAATAAGTTATATATTGAATCGATATCGAAATCCCCATTTACGTCACTTATCGCTGGGTTCATGTCTCGCTCCAAGACCGGCCCCCACCCCATACCCAAGACTTTCCAATCAATTTGACCCAAACAATTTCTTAGTCTATTAAAATCAGCTTTTCGAAAGTCTGGCACTTTAACAGAATTTTCTCCTACAGGTTTATTCCATTCTAAGGTAAATCTGATTTCTTTGTGATCACTGTTCCTTAGCTCACTTCCTATTTCGATGTCATTAATTTGTGTTTCCCTGTTAGTTAACACTAAATCTAAAATATTATTTTCCCGTGTTGGTTCCTTAATGTGTTGCGTAAGAAAGCAATCGTCAATTAATTCTAGAAAATCTTCTGCTTCACTATTCCCTGTTTTGTTCAACCAGTTCATTCCGCTAAAATTAAAGTCACCCATGACATAAATACTTTTAGATCTAGATGCTCTAGATATTTCATCCCATAGGTGCTTTGCTTCCATTCTGTCTAAATTAAAGAGTACTCAGAGAAGACCTTGTGGATCCTCACTGAACACCTTGATATTTTCTTCTCCTACCACCCTATTCTTTTGGTATGTGTGTATATTTATCTAACTTTATTTGAAAATGTCATTACACAAAAAAAGTTACAATATTGATTACATGCAGGGTGCAAGGCTGCTTGTCACAAGTTGTACAGCTCTTCCAGCTCCTCAGATGGCGGGCAGGAACCATGGATGCAGTGAGCATTTCCTCTCTGGATTGCCACACTAAGGCTCTGAAAAAGAAAACTGTCAGCTCTAGGGTTTCTAGTTGTTTCGATTAGCTTAGACCCCAACTCCTTCAAAAAGCTAGCAGCACTTTTACCCCAGGCACCAAGTGTCTCTGAGGTAATGGGGACAAAATTATAGTGGTGCTCAAGTTCTCTGTATTTACGTGACTTAGCAGCTTCCCGGTGATTGGCAGCTCCTCCTGCTTGTGTAGCACTGAAGTCAACATACGTATTGGCTAAAGTTGAAAAGCAAGTGTAGTCCCACACCAACTGTCTACCATTCTTCCAGGGGTTCACCGTAATTCCGTCTGGGCGACCGACAGGCTCATCAGAGTTGCGGGACATTAGGTAACGGGGCTCTCTCTCTGCTGGACAACTGGCTGTGGTAAGGCTTCTCTTAATAATGTCATTGACCTCGTTGTGTCTTGCATGCCATCCTCCTGTCCTTTGGCAGAGAAGGCCATGCCGTCCGTATCTGTCAGCCTCTGCCTCGCCGCAAATACACCTGTATTCGGTGTGGATTGGGGCAGCGAGGCGGAGAGCCACGGCAATTCGGAGGGCCTGCGGTGTGAGACGGGTGCCGGTTGCTGACATTGGGGTTGCTAATAGGAAATCACCTGCATGGGGAGCTGCTACAGCTCTAAGTCGGGCAGTGTCATGTGGTGTTGTCGCAGCTTCTAGCAAAGTCGCAGCCTCTTGGTCGGCAATGGGGAGATCCCAGCTGGATTGCTTATGGGCTTCAGAAGGCGATGGTTGGGGTGCTGGTCCTGCGAGAGAGACCCATTTGGTTGTGCAGTCTGTGAAGCTGGGATCATGTACCCCTGCCTGTTGAACTAGGTGCTCAGGTAGGATTTCCTTCACCAAGTTGTCAGACCCCACTGAAGAGGACAGGAACGCTGGTACAGCAATTTGTGTTGCTGTGCACACGCAAAGGCCCCCGAGTCTGACAGAAAGGGAGGCCTGTTTCCACTGTAAGTCGCTGAGGGAAAGATTGAGGGCTTTTTCTAGTGTTGATTTCAGCAAGCTGTCGTACTCTTCTAATTTAATATTGTTGAAAGATGGCGAACATCTTAGAAACTAGGTCAGCCTGGGGAGGGACAAGTATCTGGTGATGAGGTAAAGTGCATCATGAGCATCGATGTCTTCAATCCTCTCGTTCATCCTCTTCAGGTCAGTGATCTTCTTACCAAGGACCCTGTCGATGGCATTCCTTCCAAGAGGAGCACCTATGAGTGTGCTGTCCTCAGGGTTGGTTGTATGAATGTCAGGCAAAACAACCTTTATTTGCTCTATTATGTGCTGGTTGGTAGAGGTTATTTCGCACTTGGAAGGGTTCAGAGTGAGGCCTAGGCTTGCTCCTTGCTCCTGAATTATTCTTATGTCATATATATATATATATATATATATATATATATATATATATATATATATATATATATATATATATATATATATATATATATATATATATATATATGTCGTACCTAGTAGCCAGAACGCACTTCTCAGCCTACTATGCAAGGCCCGATTTGCCTAATAAGCCAAGTTTTCATGAACTAATGCTTTTTCGACTACCTAACCAACCTAACCTAACCTAACCTAACATTTTCGGCTACCTAACCTAACCTAACCTATAAAGATAGGTTAGGTTAGGTTAGGTAGGGTTGGTTAGGTTCGGTCATATATCTACGTTAATTTTGACTCCAATAAAAAAAAATTGACCTCATACATAATGAAATGGGTAGCTTTATCATTTCATAAGAAAAAAATTAGAGAAAATATATTAATTCAGGAAAACTTGGCTTATTAGGCAAATCGGGCCTTGCATAGTAGGCTGAGAAGTGCGTTCTGGCTACTAGGTACGACATATATATATATATATATATGTCGTACCTAGTAGCCAGAACGCACTTCTCAGCCTACTATGAAAGGCCCGATTTGCCTAATAAGCCAAGTTTTCCTCAATTAATGTATTTTCTCTAATTTTTTTCTTACGAAATGATAAAGCTACCCATTTCATTATGTATGAGGTAAAAAAATTTTTATTGGAGTTAAAATTAACGTAGATATATGACCGAACCTAACCAACCCTACCTAACCTAACCTAACCTATCTTTATAGGTTAGGTTAGGCTAGGTAGCCGAAAAAGTTAGGTTAGGTTAGGTTAGGTAGGTTAGGTAGACGAAAAACAATTAATTCAGGAAAACTTGGCTTATTAGGCAAATCGGGCCTTGCATAGTAGGCTGAGAAGTGCGTTCTGGCTACTAGGTACGACATATATATATATATATATATATATATATATATATATATATATATATATATATATATATATACATATATATATATATATATATATATATATATATATATATATATGTCGTACCTAGTAGCCAGAACGCACTTCTCAGCCTACTATGCAAGGCCCGATTTGCCTAATAAGCCGAGTTTTCATGAATTAATTGTTTTTCGACTACCTAACCTACCTATCCTAACCTAACCTAACTTTTTCACCTACCTAACCTAAGCTAACCAATAAAGATAGGTTAGGTTAGGTTAGGTAGGGTTGGTTAGGTTCGGTCATATATCTACGTTAATTTTAACTCCAATAAAATAAAATTGACCTCATACATGATGAAATGGGTAGCTTTATCATTTCATAAGAAAAAAATTAGAGAAAATATATTAATTCAGGAAAACTTGGCTTATTAGGCAAATCGGGCCTTGCATAGTAGGCTGAGAAGTGCGTTCTGGCTACTAGGTACGACATATATATATATATATATATATATATATATATATATATATATATATATATATATATATATATATGTCGTACCTAGTAGCCAGAACTCACTTTTTGGCCTACTATTCAAGGCCCGATTTGCCTAATAAGCCAAGTTTTCCTGAATTAATATATTTTTTCTATTTTTTTTCTTATGAAATGATAAAGCTACCCATTTCATTATGTATGAGGTCAATTTTTTTTTATTGGAGTTAAAATTAACGTAGATATATGACCGAACCTAACCAACCCTACCTAACCTAACCTAACCTATCTTTATAGGTTAGGTTTGGTTAGGTAGCCGAAAAAGTTTGGTTAGGTTAGGTTAGGTAGGTTAGGTAGTCGAAAAACAATTAATTCATGAAAACTTGGCTTATTAGGCAAATCGGGCCTTGCATAGTAGGCTGAGAAGTGCGTTCTGGCTACTAGGTACGACATATATATATATATATATATATATATATATATATATATATATATATATATATATATATATATATATATATATATATATATATATATATATATATATATATATATATATATGTCGTACCTAGTAGCCAGAACTCACTTCTGAGCCTACTATGCAAGGCCCGATTTGCCTAATAAGCCAAGTTTTCATGAATTAATTGCTTTTCGACTACCTAACCTGCCTAACCTAACCTAACCTAACTTTTTCGGCTACCTAACCTAACCTAACCTATAAAGATAGGTTAGGTTAGGTTAGGTAGGGTTGGTTAGGTTCAGTCATATATCTACGTTAATTTTAACTCCAATAAAAAAAAATTTACCTCTTATATAATGAAATGGGTTGCTTTATCATTTCGTAAGAAAAAAATTAGAGAAAATATATTAATTCATGAAAACTTGGCTTATTAGGCAAATCGGGCCTTGCAGTGTAGGCTGAGAAGTGTGTTCTGGCTACTAGGTACGACATATATATATATATATATATATATATGTCGTACCTAGTAGCCAGAACTCACTTCTCAGCCTACTATTCAAGGCCCGATTTGCCTAATAAGCCAAGTTTTCCTGAATTAATATATTTACTATAATTTTTTTCTTATGAAATGATAAAGCAGCCCTTTTCTCTATGTATGAGGTCAATTTTTTTTTTATTGGAGTTAAAATTAACGTAGATATATGACCGAACCTAACCAACCCTACCTAACCTAACCTAACCTATATATATAGGTAAGGTTAGGTTAGGTAGCCAAAAAAAGCTAGGTTAGGTTAGGTTAGGTAGGTTAGGTAGACGAAAAAACATTAATTCATGAAAACTTGGCTTATTAGGCAAATCGGGCCTTGAATAGTAGGCTGAGAAGTGCGTTCTGGCTATTAGGTACGACATATATATATATATATATATATATATATATATATATATATATATATATATATATATATATATATATATATATATATTCTGGCTACTAGGTACGACATATATATATATATATATATATATATATATATATATATATATATATATATATATATATATATATATATATATATAAGATACCTCTAGCTGGAAGAAGGGGGACCCATAGCCTCGGAGGAAACCACGCATAATGCATTAGAGGGAATGTTTAGATCCCCTCCAATACAGTTTCTGTGTGCTTTTCTCCTACCACCCCCTTCCTTTTTTATTTTTTGTGCTTTATTATGCATTTGATGGTTACAAGATATACATGGGTTGATACAAAAATAATAATGCAAAAAGGTGCTTAAAGGTTATGGATCTCTTGAAAAACACAACAATGGGAAACATTGATGAATGTCACAGACGGGTTCGATCATTGTTGCAGGTCAAACACTTCTTCGAATTCCTCTGAAGTTGGACTAGTGCCCAAGACGCAACAGGCATTTCCCCTCTGAATCGCAACACTGAGGCGCTGGAACAAGAAACTTTTTGCTCTCTGGTCTTTTGTAGCGCTGATCAATTTGTCCCCCAATTCCTTCAGGAACTTCAATGCACATTTTCCCCACGAACCGAGGGTCTCCGAGCCGATCGGAACAAACCTGTAGCAGTGTGCTAGACCTCTGTATTTAATATTTTTCTGCGATTCCCTGAAAGAAGCAGCACCACCGCTTTCACGTGTGCTGTAGTGGAGGTAGGTACTGGCCAGTGTGGCAGCGCACGTGTATTCCCATACCACTTGCTTACCATCCTTCCAAGGTAGCAAAGTGACCCCATCAGGGCGCTTCTGAGGGTCGTTAGGCCTGGATAAGTGTGGTTCTCTTTGTGCCGGGCAGCGGGCTGTGGCGAGGCTCCTCTTGATGATGTCGTTGACTTCTTCATGTCTTGCAATTTTACCCTGTGATTTACGACATACCAGACCATGACGACCATATTGGTCTGCCATTGCAGTTCCGCAGATGCACCTATGTTCGGTGAGGATGGGGGCGGTAAGGCGAAGGGCAACTCCAATGCGGAGAGCGTCATGACTGAGGCGAGTTCCCAGGGCTGCATTGGACACAGCAAATAAAAAATCCCCGGCGTGGGGTGCTGTTACCGCTAGGAGGCGGGCTTTGTTTTCAGCATCAGCGTTGTCAATCATTGCTGTGACAGTCTTTTCCATTATGGGGCTATCCCAGTGGGCCTGCTTGTGGTCTTTTGGGACTTGTGGTCGGGGTTGAGGGTGTGCAATGGTGTCCCATTGTCTGGCTGCTTCGATGAACGTTTGATCATGAGTTCCCGCTGTCTGTCTCATACGCTCTGGTAGGATCTGCCCTACCAATTCGTTGGCTGCTGTACATGAGGATAAGAATGCTGGAAGTGCTACCTCAGTTGCCTTTCGTATGCCTATCCCTCCAAATCTCACTGGTAGTGTTGCTTGGTCCCACTGACTGTCATCTAAATCTAGGTTGAGCGCCTTCCTGAATATTGACCTGAGGAGCTCATCATATTGATTTAGAAGTGGGTTGCCAAAAGTGGGAGCACACCTTAAGAAGTATGTTAGCCTGGGCAAGGTAAGGCACTTTGTGAGAAGGTAGAGGCCATCGTGGGAGTCCAAGTCCCCAATTCTCTCTTCCATCCTCTTTAGGTCTCTAAACTTTTCGTCAAGGACTGCAGCAATGGCATTGTGGCCCAGAGGTGCTCCGAGTAGTGTGCTGTCGGTAGGTTTAACGACTGAGGCTTCTGGTAAAACTGATTTCACTGCTCTAATGATTACTTCACTGGATGCAATAATTTCGCACTTGGAGGGGTTAAGAACGAGACCCATGGACTCCCCCCGTGTCTTCACCAGCTGTAGGTCTTCTAGCAGGGAATCTTGCGTGCCTGCCAGAGTGCCATCATCCAGGAACCAGATGTTGAGCTCACTGGACAGTCTGGTTGTAATTTCTCGAACCGCTATGCAAAAGAGGAACGGTGCAAGTGGGTCACCCTGTTGAATTCCCTCTGCTGAGGTGACTTCATGTTTGCCAAACAGGAGGGTTGAGTCTTTGCTGTAGCCTGCTGACACAAACGGGAGAATGCTTGGGCAATGTTCCTGGACTGCAGTGAGGATTGCTTCCCTTTTGACCGAGTTGAAAGCGTTTTTAAAATCTAATTTTACTACTGCCTGGTCTTCAGTAAGAGAGCTAATGTAGGCTCGTGCAGCATGAGCCGCTGCTTCACAGCCTTGGGGGACTCCAAACCCCAGCTGGTTGGGTTGCAGCATGGTGGCTAGTTCCATTCGGATACTTCTGACAGCAGCCCTTGCAACTAGGCGGCTAAGGGTATTACCAACGGCAATGGGTCTGATCCCTCCCCCCTTCTTTTTCAGGGCACCTTGAGGCTACCTTGAGGTGCTTCCGGGGCTTAGTGTCCCCGCGGCCCGGTCGTCGACCAGGCCTCCTGGTTGCTGGACTGATCAACCAGGCTGTTAGACGCGGCTGCTCGCAGCCTGACGTATGAGTCACAGCCTGGTTGATCAGGTATCCTTTGGAGGTGCTTATCCAGTTCTCTCTTGAACACTGTGAGGGGTTTGCCAGTTATGCCCCTTATGTATAGTGGAAGCGTGTTGAACAGTCTCGGGCCTCTGATGTTGATAGAGTTCTCTCTCAGAGTACCAGTTGCACCTCTGCTTTTCAACGGGGGTATTCTGCACATCCTGCCATGTCTTCTGGTCTCATGTGATGTTATTTCTGTGTGCAGGTTTGGGACCAGCCCCTCAATTATTTTCCACGTGTAAATTATTATGTATCTCTCCCGCCTGCGCTCAAGGGAGTACAGATTTAGGCTCTTTAGTCGGTCCCAGTAATTTAGATGTTTTACTGAGTGGATTCTAGCAGTAAAGGATCTCTGCACGCTCTCTAGGTCAGCAATTTCTCCAGCTTTGAAAGGGGCTGTCATTGTGCAGCAGTACTCCACTCTAGAGAGCACAAGCGTTTTGAAAAGTATCATCATCGGTATAGCATCTCTAGTGTGAAAAGTTCTTGTTATCCAACCTGTCATTTTTCTTGCAGTTGCGACGGCTACTTTATTGTGTTCTTTAAAGGTAAGGTCTTCCGACATGAGTACACCCAGGTCCTTTACATTGCCTTTTCGTTCTATGTTATGATTTGCCTGCGTTTTGTACGTGGTTTCTGTTTTTATATTTTCAATTTTTCCGTAGCGCATGAGCTGAAACTTATCCTCGTTGAATACCATATTATTTTCTGTAGCCCATAGAAAGACCTGATCTACATCTGATTGGAGGTTTGCCGTGTCCTCTATGTTGCCAACTCTCATGAAAATCCTAGTGTCATCTGCAAAGGATGATACAGTGCTATAGGTTGTGTTCTGGTCTATGTCCGATATGAGGATGAGAAAAAGTACTGGAGCAAGCACAGTACCCTGGGGGACTGAGCTCTTCACGGTTGATGGGCTGGATTTTATTTTGTTGACTATTACACATTGGGTTCTGTCAGTCAGGAAATTGTAGATCCATCTGCCTATTTTCCCGGTAATTCCTTTTGAACGCATTTTATGTGCAATAACACCATGGTCACATTTATCAAAAGCTTTTGCTAAATCTGTGTAAATTACATCAGCGTTTTGTTTGTCATCTAATGCCATATCATAGTGGTCCAGCAACTGCGACAGGCAAGAGCGCCCTGTTCTGAAACCATGTTGTCCGGGGTTATGGAGATGCTGTGATTCCATGTATTTTGTGATCTTACTTCTTAGCACTCTCTCAAAAATTTTTATGATGTGCGATGTTAGTGCTATCGGTCTGTAATTTTTTGCCTCTGCCTTATTTCCTCCTTTATGGAGTGGTGCTATCTCTGCTGTTTTTAGTATGTCAGGGATAACGCCAGTATCTAGGCTTTGTCTCCACAGAATGTGAAGGGCCTGCGATAGTGGTTTTTTACAGTTCTTGATGAATATGGAGTTCCAAGAATCCGGGCCTGGTGCAGAGTGCATAGGCATACTGTTTATGGCTTCTTCAAAATCTAGTGGGGATAGGGCGACGTCTGATATGTGATTTGATGTTGGTATCATATCCATGAAAAATTCATTTGGGTTATCAATCTTTAGTGCATTTAATGGCTCACTGAAAACAGAGTCGTACTGCTTCCTCAGTAACTCGCTCATTTCTTTGTTGTCATCTGTGAAAGTTCCATCTCCCTTTCGCAGGGGCCCGATACTAGATGAGGTTTTTGATCTTGATTTTGCATAGGAGAAAAAATATTTCGGATTTCTCTCTATTTCACTGATGGCCTTTTGCTCTCTTTGCCTCTCCTGGGTTTTGTATGATTCTTGTAGCTTGAGTTCAATTGTTTCTATTTCTCTACCTAACCTTCTTCGCCGTTCTTGAGATAGGGTGCGACTCTCAAGTTGTTCCGCGATTCGTTTTCTTCGCCTATATAGGGAACGACGTTCCCGTTCCAATCTGCATCTCTTTCTCTTTTTTCTTAGGAATATGCGGTTTGAACATATTTCTAGTGCTACTGAGCTTATTTTTTCCAGGCACTGGTTCAGGTTTGCATTTCCTAGCTGTTCTTCCCAGTTTATTTCTGTGAAGTCCTGGTTTATTTGCTCCCAGTTTATCCGTTTATTATTGAAGTTGAATTTGCTGAAATCTCCTCCACCGGGAATCTGGACTGGTTTTGAAGGTCCATTCCCCATGGTTGTCAGAACTTCAATTAAGTTGTGATCTGAGTAACGGGTATTTGTAATCATTATGTTCCCGATCAACTCATCATTATTAGTGAAAATGAGGTCCAGCGTGTTCTCCTTCCTAGTTGGTTCTACTATTTGCTGGTTTAAGGCAAACCTATCGCACATCCGTAGCAGGTCATTTGCATGTGCCTGCTCATTTAGGCTACTTCCTGGTATTCTTTCTGATATTACTGTATTAGCCAGGTGCTTCCATTTCAGGTGCCGTAGGTTGAAGTCCCCAAGCAGGATGATGTTCGGAGCTGGATTTGTGAGGTTTTCCAAGCAGTGCTCTATTTTCATTAGTTGGTCTTTAAACTGCTGAGGGTTTGCCTCCGGTGACTTATATACAAGGACAACAACTACATTTAGGATCTCTATTTTGACTATCAGCACTTCCACCATATCATTTGAGGTGTTTAGCAGCTCAGTACAGATGAGTGTGTCTTTGATGTAGAGGCTGACCCCACCCTGAAGCCGGTGTTTCCTATCACATCTGAAGAGATTGTATTCTGAGATCCATATTTCACCATCAAGGTAGTCCTTTGTGTGAGTTTCCGTTAGGGCTGCAAACACTGCATTTGCCTCATGAAGGAGACCATCTATAAAATGAACTTTGTTGGATTTGCGTGTTTTTATACCCTGGATGTTGGCAAATATAAATGATGTTATCGTGTTAGTGGAAGTGCTGGATGCTTTAATTGGTGTTAATATCTGAGGCTCTGGTAAGGAGGCCACTGTGTTTGCGTCCTCTCTAGCATTTGACCGAGTTGGTGGTAGAGTCTGGTCATTTTTAGCCATTCTTCTCCTCCTCCTCTTGCTAAAAAATTATCCCGGTTGATGGAGTAGTGGCTGTTTTCATAGTGGTAGTCTGTCGGTTTTATTCGCCTGGTACCTCTTATATGAAAAGCTGGGCATTCAGCATTGAAGCACTCTTTCCTGTCCAAAGAGTTCTTGCAAATTTCTGGGCGAAAGAATTCACAGCTTTTGGTACATTTACCTGTATTGAGGAGGTTTCTGCACTTTCTAGGGTGATCGTATGTACATGTTCCATTTATTCTTCCCGATTCCCCATGCTTACAGGTAGCCCATCTGTAATACCAACAGATTTTGGGGCCTTGTTTTGTTTGTTTCCCTCTGCCAGGGACCGCACTCTGCTGCGGCGCCCCCGACACTGTGCCCTGCTCCGGTGCCTGTGACACTGTGCCCTGCTCCGGTGCCTGTGACACCGTGCTCTGCTCCGGTGCCTGTGACACCGCGCTCTGCTCCGGTGCCTGTGACACCGCGCACTGCTCAGGGGTCCCCGACTCCGTGCCCTGCTCAGGCATCCCCGACTCCGCGCCCTGCTCAGGCATCCCCGACTCCGTGCCCTGCTCAGGCATCCCCGACTCCGCGCCCTGCTCAGGCATCCCCGACTCCGTGCCCTGCTCAGGCATCCCCGACTCCGCGCCCTGCTCAGGCATCCCCGACTCCGCGCCCTGCTCAGGCATCCCCGACTCCGCGCCCTGCTCAGGCATCCCCGACTCCGTGCCCTGCTCAGGCATCCCCGACTCCGCGCCTGAGATGCACATAGGGATGCACCAAAGAAGAATGGTTTGATTTCATCAGGGATTAACCCAGCGAGGCAGTTGTTAACAAACGTTGTGATTTCTGTCAGGAGCGCTTCTGCAGCTGGGCCAAGAACAGGGTTCACCATTTCCTTCACATGTTGAGGTCTTACCCCTGTGTAGCCTTCTGAGGAGCCCGGGGGAAATGAAACGATAGCTTTATAAACCTCTGACTCTCGGAGGACGAGAGGTTCCTGGTTAGGGGCGAGCCTGACCTGTGGGGGAGGTCCACCTACGGCCCTGAGGGGGTGTTTTTCTCTCAGTGCTTGGGCTGTGTTTTCATCCCTGGGCAAAATTTTGTCCTCACTTGTGATCAACCTGAGTGCCCCGACTGTATTGCCCTCTTCAATTTTCTTGCTGACTTGGGTACCTAATTTTCTGTTGTCGCTGATTGTCGTACTTGGTCTGCTTCGGCGGTGTTTGGTGTGTTTGGAGAGGCAGACTAGGTTGTCAGCCCTAGGAAAATCCCTAATTGCTTTATTGACGGATGAGGTCAGTGTCTTGCCTCCTCTGTCTGGTACACCTAAGCATGCATTGCCAAAAAGTAGCAGATTGTGCCAGGCTTTGATGGTATCAGGTGCATCAAGGTTATTTGACCCTCTGTTGACTTTTGCGATGAGGTCCGTGTATTTCCCGGCAGCAAATGAGCGAGAGGCCTTTGGGATGTGGGTGAATGTCCTGGTTGACGTTGCTTTAATTGCCTCTAGCAGGTCGTCTGTTGCAATGTAATCTGTTGCGATTTGTACTGGTGCAACAGGCTCCTGAGTGCTGCCTCCTCCCACGGGAGGCCTCCCTGACCCAGGACAGTCACCATGCTGGCGTATGACTCTGGAGACCGAGTTGATGCTGATGTTGCTCCCACAAACACTGCATGTGCCTCTCCTTTGATTGGCTTCGGGAGGGGTGAGCTGGCTGGTAGCGGCTTCTTCTGCCATCCCCTTAGGTAAAGTGAATGTCTCCTTGCACTGGAGTATTTGTCTCTCCCTCCTGGCTGGGGGGGACGAGGTTGTCCCCTATACTATGCGTCATGTCTGGGCAGATGTCTGGGGTGGGTGGGCTCGTGGAGGTGGTGGGTGGGGGTTGGGAGGCTGCGCTGGCCCGGTCTGGGAGGGGGGCCGGGGAGGGGAAGGCGCGACCACCTGATCGTGGGAGGTGGGGGCGGGGGAGCGGAAGACACTGCACCTCACGGAGGGGGGGTGGGGAGACACTACACAAGTGGAGAGGGCGAGCGGGAGACACTACACTCACTGGGGCGGGAGGCACTACACTCAGGGGGTGGGGGGAGGGTTGATGTGGCACGTAACACTTGGATAATTTCCTTTTGTCACTAAACACTGGTGAATGTGTCCTGGCTCACTGGGTGTGGTGCTCTCAACACGATACTCACAATGGTCCAGTCACCACAGGACTGGACTCAACTTATTGTAACACGGGTTAGGGTTTCTCTCTCTGCTTCTCTTTCCTTCTACTCCCTCTACCCGTATTCTTACTTTTTATTCTCTACCAAGGGACTCCAAAACTTTTACCAAAGCCAACTCCACGCCACGTGGTCCTAAGACGATTGACCGACTTAGGATTCTACACCCAGTATGACGTGACCTAGGCTTCGAGCAAAACCCTAGAGTCGCCTCTACGCTGCCACCACCAGACCAGTAACACCGAGCAATGATCGAGGTCTGGATCGATCATGCTAATTAATCAACCTAGGGGCTTGATCCCCACTCGATGACCGTGGAAACTTAAGAGTGTGAAATTAATTACACGGGAATGATTCGATGTTAGAATCGATGTTAGAATCGGCGCCCAATCCAACTTTACCTCGTGTGGACCACGTGACCAGGACAAGTTTACACATAAAACACATGGAAATAATAAAATACAAAATATTAACAAATTTAATTTATTAAAAGAAAAACTAAAGCAAAATCTAAATATGTTCACTCCCTGTCATTTTAACACTCCTTACTTGACCTGAGTGGCAATGAAGACTATTCTATAAATAACCATAGCAACTATACCTCTATGTTTTACCAGCTAAAGATGTTGGGCTGGTCTCGGGGAGAGGTAAGATGTTTGACCTCTCCCAGCTGCTCCCGTTTCCACACTGATCTCTTCTCGTCTGATCTAGCCCAGACTAGAACATTGTATCCTTCCGCCTAGTCAAAGTTTCACCAAGTTACTAGCCAGGTTTAAGTTATAACAATTAACCTCTGTTGTACTTAATTGATCCAGACTGGTTGAATTATTTTACTGAAATTAAATTACACAAACATCTAACGGCAGAGCTGTTCCCGATCCCCAAAATGGTTAATTGAACTTTTGAGAAATAGTAGACATGTCAACCCTGCTGACCTATGACCGCCGGTCACTCCGCCTTACAAGTTAGATCTGATTCGTGACGTCACTGATGGTGACTTAAACTCAATAATTAGAATCCTCTTGATGTTGTACCCAGTACTATTATACAATACAATTTTAATACAAAATGAATAAAGGCTAATTTCTCTAAATTACTGAATACTATAGGATGGTTCATTATACAAAACTATGAACAAAGCGTCGGTTATTTCCACCGCGAATTCCCCTGGGGGTCAGATTCCTAGGTCACCATGCGGGCTCAGCTTCCCATTCTCTTTTGTCGATAACCCACTCTGGATAATTCTTACAACAGCCTAGTTTGTTACAACCCCCCCGCACAAGCACTTAGTAAACCTTGTTAATTTGTTAAAAAATCACGAGGTTTAGTATCCAAACCCAGAATTCAGCTCATGCCACAAACAAAAGCTAACCTAACTAATAAAATTTGACAATTAATAGTCCAACATCATAACAAATATGTTCACATTTCATAAGTTTCTCAGCTGTCAACTGACAGCAATCCTCTAACATTAGGAAACATACATCCTATCCTTACTGACATAGCTAAATAACATGGCCCTACTCTACCATCAAAGACTAGCTATTAAACTCTCTTGGCTCTTCACTAGCCAAGTCCCTGTGTCCTCTAGAGCCGGCCACACCGTGCTCAAACAAACATTAAAGTTATATCTTCAGACTGAACTTTCAGTCATCCGGGAGCGTACTACGGAACTATCAGGTACACATCCGTGTACTAACCACTCCCCATCAATGTCAACCTTGACATGTTAAGGAACACACCTAATGTTTATTACATGTATCTAAAAATAAAAAAAAAAAAAATCCTATACTATATCACAGGTTTCAGCTGACTGTACAGCCAAGTGTTCTCACTCACTAGAAGTGTCAATGTTTATATTGGTCCGCCTCTCCTGTGTTCAAACATTCTGCAAAAAATAGCACAACATAATTTTCCATAACCGTTTGTTCTGGGCTGAGACAATTACACAGGGGCTTCGATTTTGATTACTGACCAATTTATAGAGTAAAATTCATATATTATACCAGAATTATTATTTTAAATCTGTTTTTCAACATTTAAAAAATATTGTGATTCTAACTCTGTTTTTCAACATTTAAACAAAAGTGTCCAGATGTTCTTTACACAGATGTTCAGAGCCACTTTGTTGTTTGTATCAATTGTTCATATTGAGTAATCGAAAAAAAAATCGATGCTGCTGGATGCTGAATGTAGTCGCTGACGATGACGGTGTCGATCTTGCTTCTTCTCATGTGTAGACATCAATACCTGGTCCTCTTGTACTCCCATCCGGTACTCGTGAATGACGACAGAGTGTAGTAGAGCTGAGTGCCAAGTGACAGCTGTAGAATACTGTTACTTCGGCCATTAATCTTGCTCTCGACAGTCCACACGCCTTCATATCAATCACAGTTCACACGGCAGTCTTGATGTTAAACTTGACGGCGCAGATGACCACAGCAGAGCAGGACTGGATGTACCAACGGTGTCTCTTAGCAGGAGTGGTGTCAGAAGGTCGTAGAGGCGGGTTGCTTGTTTGCAGAACAGGTGAATCTCGTCTTCCATCATTGCTCACGTCATCTCAGGCGTTTCTTGATGTCACCAGGTTACTAGGCCGTAAACACCAACTGTGTATACCCTCGTACCGCCGACTTTAGGCCAAAGGAGACAATTTTGCGACCTTCTATTGGCGAGTCCCGGTACTCTGTAGGGAAACCGTGCCTTCCACCTGTGACCGCCTTAGTTCTGCTTTCTTGTTACTTCAGGTGACGTAATCATTAATCTTCCGGCGAAATTCTTGAGTACTGCTACGTGCTTTCCATTTCTTGACCTCTCCTCCAACACTGCTGGAATGGCTGCAGTCTTGATGACGCAGCAGGTGGGTATTGGTGATCTCGAGACAGCTACCCCGGCGTTGTATGGCACCTCCGGTGACTGCTATAATGTGGACAGCTCGCTGGCCCTGACAACCTCGTTAGTGACGTGAGGCGTCGGCCGGGTGACTCTTGGACAGTCACTCATCCCCAAAGTAACTGATGTATGGGTTACTTGGTCTGGTGGGGGGAGGGCTTTGTGTAACGTGCCTCCCCCCTCGGTCTTTACAGACAAGGGTTCACGTGTGGCTGGAACAACTGGGTCGGTGTACCAATCAGACCTGGGAACAGACAGACACAACACAGCGGAAGCATAGATATACTCTGGGTTTGGTGGAGGTGGAACCCCAGAGCACGGTAAAAGCTGCTACCTGAGTCAAGTATAGACATAGTACACCTCATTGCCTTTACAGGAAAATCTAATGAACACTAAATTATACTAACCAAGGAAGTTACTTTACTGTACAGCGCGAGATCTCGTCACCATAGGGTGGCGAGACTGCACCTGACTACTGATGAGCGATGACAGAGGGTCATCCTCATCTTCTGACTCGTCGGTGAAGCCATGAGTCAGCACTGCTGAGTCAGGAACTAGACCCGCTGAAGGCAGTTCTAATTCCTCTCTAGCATGATAATGTTTCAATTTATTCACATGAATTGTCCTTTCCACCTGGTCCTCGAACACTCCTTTTATAACAAGATTAACTGGCCCCGCCCTTTTAATTACTCTATATGGTCCTCGCCACCTCGGAGCTAGTTTCCTGCTCTGATTGGCGGGCGCAGCCTCATTCACTCTCAACACGAGGCTTCCTTCCTTCAACTCAAGAGGGCGCACTTTCTTGTCATAAAAATGAGCATACCGAGTCCGTGCCTTCTTGGACGCTTCAGCTGCAATATTCCATGCATTTCTCATTTGTCCAAGGACCTCTGAAGGATAGTCCTCCCCATATGCAACATTATGTCTGTTAAGCAGACCTGAGGGGAAATTGCATGAATTACCAGTGAACAAATGAAGTGGTTGGGTGTTAATTGATTGGTGGATGGCAGTATTCAAGGCGAACTGAACATAGGGTAGGTGTTCATCCCAGGTGTTTGCATCATGTTCAGCAAGGATTGCAAGCATATCCTTGACTGAACGATTAGTCCGTTCCGTCATTCCGTTTGCTTGTGGGTGGTAGGCCGTTGTAAAAGCCGAAGTTGTCTCTAAAATCTTACAAACTTCTCTAAATATATTCCCATTGAATTCTTGACCCCGGTCAGAGACTAAGACTTTAGGAGGTCCGAATACAGTAACGAACCTACGCAAGAACGCATCTGCAACCGTACGAGAATCCTTCTGAGGTAATGCAACTAGTGTAGTGTATCTAGACAGATGGTCAACTAGCACCAACACATATCTGTTACCTGAATGACTGTGGTGTAAATCAATCAGATCGGCCCCCACACGATCTAACGGTTCGCGAATTTCAGGGAATTCCTGAAGTGGGGCTTGTACCTTAAGGGTACCTTTCCTCCTCTGGCAACGAGGGCACGACTTCACGAAATTGATTACCTCAGAAAGTAATCCTGGAAAATAAAATAGAGACTTTGCTTTTAAGTGCGTTTTAAAGATCCCCGGATGCCCTGCAATTTTAGAAGCATGTGCAAGCTTTAACGCTGATGACCGCAACGCGTCCGGAATAACTAGCTGAAATACTGCCCTATCATTCTGGCTATTCACATAATACAGGACGCCCTGTTTCATCTCAAAATCATGTATAGGTAAGTTCTTTTTCTTTTTCGGGTATTTTCCTCCCTCTAAATACTCAATAATTTCTTTCCATCTAGGCTCGTTCATCTGGTATTCTCTCATTTTATCCGATGGAATGGTTTCAATATTTTCATTAATTTGAACTGCCGCTATATTTCTACTTAGCGTGTCTGGCACAACATGTGCTGGACCAGGCTTGTACAAGATCTGGAATGAGTGGGCCGAAAGTTCGTGAGACCAGCGTGACATTCGTGGGCATTTCGTTCGCTTTTTAAATATGTGTGTTAATGCTCGATGGTCTGTGTAGATTACAAAATGTCGCTGAAATAGGTAAGGCTCGAAATACCTAACTGATTCTACTACTGCCAGTGCCTCCCGATCCGTAGCTGAATAACGAACTTCAGGTCCTTTGACCTTCCTACTGAAATAGGCTACTGGATGGGGTAAATTATCTGCGTCTCGCTGAATTAAGCACCCGCCAATAGCAATACCACTGGCGTCAGTGTGCACTTCCCACTCTTTCTCAAAATCAGGAATAGCCAATACCGGTGTCGTGATTAGTTGGTCTTTCAGTTTGCGATAGGCCTCGTCATGTTCAGATTTCCACACAAACTTCGCATTTTTCTTTGTCAGATCAGTCAGGGGTGCTGAAATGCCAGCGAAACCTTCAATATGACGACGAAAATATCCGGCCGCCCCCAAAAACCTACGCACGTCCTTTGCTGTCCTAGGAGTAGGCATGTCAGCAATGGCGCGGCAAGAATCTGGGTCAGGTCGGATACCGTCTGGGCACACCTGGAACCCCAGAAATTTGAATTTCTGAGCCGCCAGGGTGCACTTCTGAACATTCAGCCTGAAACCTGCCTGATCTAACAACTTCAAAGTCTCAGTCAAGTCCTGTAGGTGTTCCTCAAACGTCCTGGAATATATCACAACATCATCCAGGTACGCTAAAGAATGCCTACCCAGTACCGGACTAAGGATAAAGTTGATGGCCCTCTGAAACGACGAAGGCGCTGTCTTCAAACCAAACGGCATCCTACGGAATTGATAAGTGTGCCTACCATCCGAGAATGCTGTTTTTTCCCTATCCTGTTCTGCCACCGGAATCGCCCAATACGCCGATTTTGCGTCAAGAGTTGAGAAATACTTAGCAGCACCAAATTGATCTATTATCTCCTGTATTCGGGGCAACGGATACACATCACCCTTAGTTAATTCGTTCACCTTCCGGTAGTCAACACAGAAACGATAACTACCGTCCGGTTTCCGAACTAGCACAACAGGAGAGAGCCATGGTGACGTACTAGGCTCTATTACGCCCTGTCTCAACATTTTCTGGCACTCCTCCCTGATAATGTTCTTTGCCTGTTCCGGCAACCTCCACTGTCTTGTGTACACAGGCAAATGGTCACCAGTTGGAATGGTGTGCTCGATCTTATCAAGGAGACCAATCTGGTCATCCTCTGTCGCAAACAATTTCGGGAATTTTCGTAAAACTCCTCTCAGTGCCTTCCTATCCGCCTGTGCAACATGTTGCAAATCAAGTGCTGAAATTAATTTTTCCACTTCCTCTGCATTCTGTGCAACATTTCTCGTTTCGTATTGTACTTTGGATGGTGTTTTAGTGTTCAACATATTCAGTGCACTACATTGTGCAGTGACGGCTGGCGTCTCAGCTGACTCATGGTGAAAGATTTCTGTGTCCTCCACCATGGTTCCCTGAGATACCCTATCACCTGCCCTGAAGCGAAAAGTCTTATGTGAAAGATTGACAACTGGAATGAGTGCACCTTTATCGAGCACTACAACTAAGTGATGAGGAATTAATAAACTATCACATCTCCCAGCCACCTGAAGGGTGGTACCTGGTTGTATGTGACGTCCCACGGCTACTTTAATAAATTTAACAGAATGTGGTGGGCAACTCTGTTTGGTCAATGCATGCAATGCGCATGACCTCTTAACTGTGTCTGGAAGAGACTTAAAAATCAATTTTGGATAGTGCGCATTATATTTCAGCTTCCTCTTAATTGAAGCTACAACTGGGGGATGGTCGATCATCTCCACTGGGTAGGAAGTCTGTCGCAACTGCAACCTGCAGTTCCTAGCCCCTTTTTGAGCAGACAAGGAATAATCAAATCGCGACAGAAAATCAGTTCCCATTAAGATGTGACCAGGAAAATCAAGGTTCTCTACGATCGTACATGTGTGAGGCTGCAATTCCCCATCAATCTCAAAATTAACTGTACCTTGACCTACGATCTCAATCTTTTCCCCATTGACTGCTGTTAATGTCTTTGCGCAACGTTGAAGACGTGCATACTTAAAATTGCTGAAGGCTGACTTTTTAATTACCGTTGCCTGGCTTCCTGTATCAACAAAAGCTGTCAATCTCACACCTTCCACTTTCACCTCAAAAGTAGGCCTACCATCACTAGGAGCCTGCTTTCATGCTTTCGTAGGAGTGACTTCGCAATCCCTCTGTATATGCCCGCGCTTCCAGCAGGAGTAACACCTCCGCGGATCTCTGTTGGTACCCCGCGCAGGGTGGCTCGAACTTGCAGCTGAGGGCTGCTTCCCGCCTGATGAACCCGCGCCACAGTTCCTCGGCTTGGCTCCCTCGCCTTTACTTAACGCCTCTACGTATGGCGACAACTGAGTGCCCGGCGTCTCCGTGCGCATCTGCCTGTCTAAGGCTGTGGCGGCCTGGGGTTGGGGTGTGGATGGAGGTTGGGGTTGAGGTATGGTGTGGGTGACCTCAGGCTGGGGTGTGGATTGAGGTTGGGGTGGGTATGGGGTGGCCTGGGGCTGGAATGGGTATGGGTATGGGTATGGGGTGGCCTGGGGTTGGATTGGGTATGGGTATGGGGTGGCCTGGGGTTGGAATGGGTATGGGTATGGGGTGGCCTGGGGTTGGAATGGGTATGGAGTGGCCTGGGGTTGGGGGAAGGGTTGGTATGGGAATTGAGGATGGGGTTGGTATGGGAATTGAGGATGGGGTTGGTATGGGAATTGAGGATGGGGTTGGGGTTGTTGTAGTGACGGATGAGGTGTACCTAGGTGGTCCCCAGTGGTGTCGGAAGAGGTGCTGTCCTCTACACTTCCACTTCCACTCCCACTGGTCCCCACTGACTGGTCATTATCTGGGTTAAACATTTTCTGTGATTCCTGGTGTGCCACGTCTCTTCTAAACTACCCTTTAGTACACCCTCGACCCGGACTCACTACAACCGTGATCTTATACAAAATAAAAAAAATCACAACTCTATTCTAAGAGAAAACTACTAAATTCCCAAAATAGGAAATACACCGATTTATCGAGAGAATCGCTGAAGTGAATCCAATGAATGAGTGTCTGCCCCGCACTCGTGTCTGACCGTGAAATATCCCGCAGTTCTATTGCTGAAACCTAAGTCCTTTACGTTAAAAAAATTAAAGAATCTAATTTATATAAAACAATTTCAATGATAACGTAACTAACGCGCAGCACTCGTGATGGAGTAAGAAAGAATATTTACTGTACTTGAATACTAAACGCGCTTGAAGTGAGCAGCGTGGCCACTGATGACTGATGGAGCGGGACCAGCTGCGCTGAAAAAACTAAGTCCCGCGCTTTTTCGCTTAAACCCTGAAAAATCAAAATTTTTGTTCTGAAGGAAAATAACTAGTTTTACGTTAATAAACCGCTCTAGCGATTAATATAGACACCCAGGACCTATATATGCTTACCAAAAATTGAATTTTTTATCAAAAACTGGGTTTTTACTCAATTGCTGGACTCTGCCAATTTTCCTGACTCCGAGGGAAAAATATTCTATCACCCCAAATATCACAAAACTCCTTTAATTCACAAAAATTTGGGTTTCTCGTTCCCAGATATAAATACGTTATTATTTACTACTGACGTTGTATACAGAACAATACTGACACTTCGGGCAGTTTCAACACTCACTAATTCGAATTTTCGTCAAAACCCGAGATTTTCACCTCAAATTGTAACGGGGGGTGGGGGGAAATAGCTCTATCTTGTCCATTATTCCACCCCCCAGTTAACTAACGAGGCCGGGGGAAACAGCTCTCTCTAGTCCGTTATCCCGTCCCCAGTTAGCTAACTATTCTAGAGCACCTCCAGAGTTCCTAAGGCAACCTCTCACGTTCAGCACCTTGTAACCTAGGTATTTGACTACCTAGGTGCTAAGACTACAAGGCGCCGCAACTGATCAAGTGACGCAAGGCGTCACTTGATCAGTTACCCGAAACTCTAGAGAGAACTCTAGAATACAGAATCATTGCCACAAAACGTATAAGAGAAAACGAAAGGAAAGAAAAGAATAGTGAAGTAATTAGTGAGGGTTTGGGGTGAGAGGTAGGGAGGTGGGAGGAGCGAGGAGGGTCATTAGTTGAAAGTGAGAGTTTAGAGAGGGGTGGAGGGAGAGGTGTAGATAGGTAGAAGTAGAAAGTAGATAGTAGAAGTAGAAGAGTAGATAGTAGAAGACGAAATGCTGCCACCATCCATTCATGATCATTACATACAAGACAAGGAATGGAACTTGCCTGTATTACAAAATTCTCAAAAGATGTTATCATGAGTTCATTATTAGTATGTTCCCTCTGTACCATGTATCAACTCCAAACATGTACTCATTAAATCATGAAACCAGTAATCACAGAGGCTTTCTCACCTCAACTCAAAACTCTAAGGAACACAGTGAAAGACCATTTTTATATAATAAATTCAACAATTATGTTTTTCATGATAAGTATCATAACTTAAGCAATCCAATTAAAATGTTAACGATTAATATTCAAAGTGAGTCATCCTCCAAGAATCTGAGAACACTACAACTTGACTGCCCCTGATCATTACACAACACTTGTAAAACACGACCAAGTCACCTAAATGTTCACTCACCGAGGACTGAGTCTAAGTTGAATAGAGAGGGGGGGGGGTCTGTAGTTGACAGAGACTCCCGCCCTGCCGGCCGACAGCCTCCCTGCTAGGGCCGTCTCCTCTGCTCTGCTCGTCTGCTGTTCTCTTGATTGCTCTATGCTCCCTCAGTATATATTGGGGACCCTAGTACTAACTCCGCCCACAAGTAGATAGCCTCCGGTACTACCAAGCCACTCCTTAAACGTCGGCATGTTTGAAGGCTACCAGACTACAATTATAAGCTTAGCGGAAGCAAGGTGAAATTCTCATGATCTGACCTCAGGTCACTTGGGGTCATTAACGGTTAGAGGTGTGAGATCTCCGCCGACAACTTGGCGCCTTTCCAAATCCCTGTCTGTGACTCATATTCTATATATATTTTAAATAAACTAACCCAAACACTTTTACAGTGTTACATCTCCCCTTCTCCCCGAAATAAAGTTTTTGCAACACTGCTAAAGCAAGCTAGCTGTGTGCAACAACTTTATTAACGAAAAAAAATACATCCTAGCTAAACAAATATACATCATCCTACTCTAAAAAATGAAATATATAGACAGACGTCCATTGTCTCTGGCTGGGCGACGTCACTGCTTGGTCTTGTAGATAATCCTGTACCACATTTCTTCAACGCAACTGCCTCCGTCGCTTCTCCGTCGTTAACGCACAACAACCCTTGGTCAACCATGAAAGCCGTTACTACTTGAACTGCGCACAGGACCGTGGAATTCGGTTGTCCCAGCTGATCTGTAATTGGCCCTATGTCAGTCACCATGAGAGACGTATATTGGGGTTCTTCACAGCTATAGGGATTACAAGTTTCGAGACCTTCATATAGTTGCCAACAGTAGAAATCCCATCCTACTCTTCTTCCTCCCTGTTGCTCCAGCACGCCTCCTTCAGAGAGCTACTTCTGACAGCCACATCAAGTCCGCATGACACAGGAAGAATCACTCAACAGAGCAACATGCTTGCAGGAGGGGCGGCCAGTTAAGGCAAACGATCCTGTCTTGCAATTACGCTCCATGCAATGATGCTGACACCAGCAATGGACACGAGGCATCGTGTCTCACTCAGCTTGTCTTATCTTCTTCTTCTTTCTTCTTTCTTCTTTCTTCTCTCTTCCTTCTTCTCTCTTCTTTCTTCTCTCTTCCTCCTCCCATGGGTCTTTGACAAGCGACCTGGGGTCCATTGGGGTCCGTCCGTCCTGGGGTCCATCCTGGGCAGACCGATGTTGGTGGGACAGACTGGAGTCGGTGTTGCTCCTCTTCCATCTTTACTGGGTCGTCTGGGGTCGTCTGCAGAACGACCTGGGGTCCACTGGGGGTCCGTCCGTCTTGGGGTCCACTGGGGTCCGTCCGTCTTGGGGTCCGTCCGTCCTGGTGTCCACTGGGTAGACCAATGTTGACCGACCGAGAGGGCTGCATCTTGGGGTCCCCCGGGGTGGTGGTGGTGGTGGTGGTGGAGCCATGACCTCCAGGTAGTGGGCTGGTCGTGGTGGTGGTGATAAACGCCCGTGAGTATGGTACACAGCAGCCGTCTCTCTCTTCAGCATATGCGTCGCGCCTCTCCTCTGGCTCCCACCTGTGAATGAACATAAAGGCGACAATACCCGTGCTACCAAAATGTTATGTGACCCTGTAGTTTGTATAGGGTTACACAGTCCAGTCATACCGTTCTCCTCCTGGCAATGACTACACTCAAATTTTAAAAATCCAATTAACTCTGAATGATACTGACTTGGTGGAACATAAAACAGTAACAGAGTAAAGTTTAGAGAAGAGAGAATAAGGTCATCACTACTGTTAACTTGTCACAAAAAAAAATCAACACTAATAGACAAAACACTAGCCTAAACTTAACTGTACCGTTCCTAATCTTAAGTACATAATTAACCGTTACTCCCACCCTTAACCTACAGCCACCTACGTGACCCAGAGTGTTTCCCTAGCTTCTCCGCCGGTCAACAAACTCAAAACTGTTGTCACCCCTGTGACCAGACTATCTAACGTCGAGCGTCCCCAACGTGAAGTCTACTGACATACTAAGCCTCCCCCTAGCATGCTGTACAATACCAGTACACCTCGGGTTATTGCGTTCAAATGGAGTAAAACAGTCGATCGCAATAATCTGAGCAGAACCACCACTTAAAACTACTTAAGAACTACACCTGCCACTCCCCACTGACCTGGAGACCAGCGGTGGCTGGGTGTCCCCCTGGGACTTGCGAGGTCACCTGTCACACTCAGCTGACCTGCACTACCAACACCGCTAAGTTCCAAAATCACCAAATCTTATCACTAACATAAATCACTTCACACGCAAGTTCTGGAGAACATTCCCTGAACTTCACAAAACTCACAAAATCACTAAACACAACACCAGAGAATCACAATCTCCTAACCTGAAAAAAAGTTCGCTAACTCGCGAATAATAAACACCTGTCAAGATCTCCCTGATAGCGCCTGAGCGGCAAAAAGACACGTGGGACTGAACAATGTTAAAAGAACACCAACTACCTACAACATTGTTCAACACCGCTGCCAACATTGTAACGGGGGGTGGGGGGAAATAGCTCTATCTTGTCCATTATTCCACCCCCCAGTTAACTAACGAGGCCGGGGGAAACAGCTCTCTCTAGTCCGTTATCCCGTCCCCAGTTAGCTAACTATTCTAGAGCACCTCCAGAGTTCCTAAGGCAACCTCTCACGTTCAACACCTTGTAACCTAGGTATTTGACTACCTAGGTGCTAAGACTACAAGGCGCCGTCACTTGATCAGTTACCCGAAACTCTAGAGAGAACTCTAGAATACAGAATCATTGACACAAAACGTATAAGAGAACACGAAAGGAAAGAAAAGAATAGTGAAGTAATTAGTGAGGGTTTAGGGTGAGAGGTAGGGAGGTGGGAGGAGCGAGGAGGGTCATTAGTTGAAAGTGAGAGTTTAGAGAGGGGTGGAGGGAGAGGTGTAGATAGGTAGAAGTAGAAAGTAGATAGTAGAAGTAGAAGAGTAGATAGTAGAAGACGAAATGCTGCCACCATCCATTCATGATCATTACATACAAGACAAGGAATGGAACTTGCCTGTATTACAAAATTCTCAAAAGATGTTATCATGAGTTCATTATTAGTATGTTCCCTCTGTACCATGTATCAACTCCAAACATGTACTCATTAAATCATGAAACCAGTAATCACAGAGGCTTTCTCACCTCAACTCAAAACTCTAAGGAACACAGTGAAAGACCATTTAAATAATAAATTCAACAATTATATTTTTCATGATAAGTATCATAACTTAAGCAATCCAATTAAAATGTTAACGATTAATATTCAAAGTGAGTCATCCTCCAAGAATCTGAAAACACTACAACTTGACTGCCCCTGATCATCACACAACACTTGTAAAACACGACCAAGTCACCTAAATGTTCACTCACCGAGGACTGAGTCTAAGTTGAATAGAGAGGGGGGGGGGGTCTGTAGTTGACAGAGACTCCCGCCCTGCCGGCCGACAGCCTCCCTGCTAGGGCCGTCTCCTCTGCTCTGCTCGTCTGCTGTTCTCTTGATTGCTCTATGCTCCCTCAGTATATATTGGGGACCCTAGTACTAACTCCGCCCACAAGTAGATAGCCTCCGGTACTACCAAGCCACTCCTTAAACGTCGGCATGTTTGAAGGCTACCAGACTACAATTATAAGCTTAGCGGAAGCAAGGTGAAATTCTCATGATCTGACCTCAGGTCACTTGGGGTCATTAACGGTTAGAGGTGTGAGATCTCCGCCGACAACTTGGCGCCTTTCCAAATCCCTGTCTGTGACTCATATTCTATATATATTTTAAATAAACTAACCCAAACACTTTTACAGTGTTACAAAATGGACTCTGACAAAATTACAACACGATTTTCTCGAAAAATAACTAAATTCGGCAAAAATGTTATTATCACTGTTTAATGCTTTACGAACAGAATTACGTCCCTTGCGCGCACTAGAGAGTAATAGTGACCCCAGAATATACACGAAACGTGAAAATTAGAATTTTCGCCAAAAAGTCAGATTCTAGCCCAAGCTGGACTTAGAAAATTTTCCACCTATGTTTCTACTGAAAACAGAATTCTAAGTCTACAAACACAATTTTACCGTCTTACTGGTAAAAACTAGAAAATATCATCCGCATCGACTGGGGAATCCTAATGATACCCAGATCATACACGTGACCCACGAATACAAATTAATTACAGTTAACGACTTTCCGACATTGACTTAGCCGAAAACTTATCCCAAAATACTTAGAAATATTCCACGGACTCTATTAATCATTTACACGCAACTTACTATCCCTTAAACCCTTCACTTACTATAGTGACCGACCAATAGCCCTAAGTCCAGAGGATTAACTACACTCTAGCAACAACACCTCTGACTTAGACTGATACAACAGGGAATAACAAAACTTAATGTACGCACTTAGCCTAATATGCAAGAAAATGCTAAACACTTGGAAAAATTTTAACCGGGGATTGAATTTAGGGGGAAAAAAAATTAATCTCTAGAACAACGAAAATAATTGGAAATTACTTTATAAATTGAAGTATACTTAATTAAAAAATGCACTCGACTTAATCTTATAATTGCTCTTACCGGCTCACCGTACCACACCTAGCCTAGAGGCCACACCATCTAGGTTCCAACAGAGCGACACGCAGCTTTCAGCAACAATTATGACTAGGGACGACTCAACCTCCACTAAGTGTGCGATCACTTAGTTGTTGAATCGCTGCTAGGTAGGTTACTAGTCCGTCCCTCGGAGGCCGCAACGCCCTTCACGGATTACGTTTTTCCTAGCGTTTTGGGTCGTCTAATAACGCCCTCGGACTATCTACTGGCGTCCCACAGATATATCCGCCCCCGACAGCCCTCAAGGAACTGCTGTTGAGAGTATGGCGGCTCCCAGCACCTCTGAATTAATTGCAATGGGTCGAGTATGGTACCCAGTCCAATCAACTCGGAGCGGTCTTCTTTTCAATAAATCTATTTTAACAGCCTAATCTTACTAACTAAACCTTAATCATATCAGCCCGCATGACCCAAGATTCGCCAATCCCCACTCAAACGCACTGTTGTGGGGCGCACTGCTAATCCTGGCCCGCGGGTGTCTCCTTAGCATCCGCGCACGTGTTCGAACGGCTAGACGCGTGAGCCTTTCAACAATTTCAAACAAAATTGTTGAAACCACCGCTGTGCACCATTGTAACACGGGTTAGGGTTTCTCTCTCTGCTTCTCTTTCCTTCTACTCCCTCTACCCGTATTCTTACTTTTTATTCTCTACCAAGGGACTCCAAAACTTTTACCAAAGCCAACTCCACGCCACGTGGTCCTAAGACGATTGACCGACTTAGGATTCTACACCCAGTATGACGTGACCTAGGCTTCGAGCAAAACCCTAGAGTCGCCTCTACGCTGCCACCACCAGACCAGTAACACCGAGCAATGATCGAGGTCTGGATCGATCACGCTAATTAATCAACCTAGGGGCTTGATCCCCACTCGATGACCGTGGAAACTTAAGAGTGTGAAATTAATTACACGGGAATGATTCGATGTTAGAATCGATGTTAGAATCGGCGCCCAATCCAACTTTACCTCGTGTGGACCACGTGACCAGGACAAGTTTACACATAAAACACGTGGAAATAATAAAATACAAAATATTAACAAATTTAATTTATTAAAAGAAAAACTAAAGCAAAATCTAAATATGTTCACTCCCTGTCACTTTAACACTCCTTACTTGACCTGAGTGGCAATGAAGACTATTCTATAAATAACCATAGCAACTATACCTCTATGTTTTACCAGCTAAAGATGTTGGGCTGGTCTCGGGGAGAGGTAAGATGTTTGACCTCTCCCAGCTGCTCCCGTTTCCACACTGATCTCTTCTCGTCTGATCTAGCCCAGACTAGAACATTGTATCCTTCCGCCTAGTCAAAGTTTCACCAAGTTACTAGCCAGGTTTAAGTTATAACAATTAACCTCTGTTGTACTTAATTGATCCAGACTGGTTGAATTATTTTACTGAAATTAAATTACACAAACATCTAACGGCAGAGCTGTTCCCGATCCCCAAAATGGTTAATTGAACTTTTGAGAAATAGTAGACATGTCAACCCTGCTGACCTATGACCGCCGGTCACTCCGCCTTACAAGTTAGATCTGATTCGTGACGTCACTGATGGTGACTTAAACTCAATAATTAGAATCCTCTTGATGTTGTACCCAGTACTATTATACAATACAATTTTAATACAAAATGAATAAAGGCTAATTTCTCTAAATTACTGAATACTATAGGATGGTTCATTATACAAAACTATGAACAAAGCGTCGGTTATTTCCACCGCGAATTCCCCTGGGGGTCAGGTTCCCAGGTCACCATGCGGGCTCAGCTTCCCATTCTCTTTTGTCGATAACCCACTCTGGATAATTCTTACAACAGCCTAGTTTGTTACATTATCTTTTTCAAGCACTTATTGGCACACTGGTGACCCAGTCTCTTGACCCAACCACATGTGTCCTTCCACCCTTTCCTGGTGAGGGAGCCGTAGGGCGTGTGACGTGTGTGGGCGTGGGGTGGCGGTGGGCGTAGGGTTGCGTGGGGTGGCAGTGGGCGTAGGGTTGCGTGGGGTGACGGTGAGCGTAGGGCTGCGTGGGGTGACGGTGGATATATATATATAATATATATATATATATATATATATATATATATATATATATATATATATATATATATATATATATATATATATATATATGCCTATACTTGCATAAACCACAAGTGAAGATAAACAATCTTTGGACAACACCCACCAGTGGGACTCGAACCCAGAAAGCACAACTACCTTCCAGTAGCTGGCATAACTAGTATGCTTTAACCCACTACGCCATCAGACCTTACAAAAGAAGTAGATAGTTCGAGATATATATATCTCAAACATCTCTACCTCCCGAAGGCACCAGATGAGTGAGGGGTCAGTCTGCAATTTTCGTCAAGCCACTGTCAATGTGAGAGAACTCGTGTCCAGCTTATAAGCCTATACTTGCATAAACCACAAGTGAAGATAAACAATCTTTGGACAACACCCACCAGTGGGACTCGAACCCAGAAAGCACAACTACCTTCCAGTAGCTGGCATAACTAGTATGCTTTAACCCACTACGCCATCAGACCTTACAAAAGAAGTAGATAGTTCGAGATATATATATCTCAAACATCTCTACCTCCCGAAGGCACCAGATGAGTGAGGGGTCAGTCTGCAATTAGAACTATCTACTTCTTTTGTAAGGTCTGATGGCGTAGTGGGTTAAAGCATACTAGTTATGCCAGCTACTGGAAGGTAGTTGTGCTTTCTGGGTTCGAGTCCCACTGGTGGGTGTTGTCCAAAGATTGTTTATCTTCACTTGTGGTTTATGCAAGTATAGGCTTATAAGCTGGACACGAGTTCTCTCACATTGACAGTGGCTTGACGAAAATTGCAGACTGACCCCTCACTCATCTGGTGCCTTCGGGAGGTAGAGATGTTTGAGATATATATATCTCGAACTATCTACTTCTTTTGTAAGGTCTGATGGCGTAGTGGGTTAAAGCATACTAGTTATGCCAGCTACTGGAAGGTAGTTGTGCTTTCTGGGTTCGAGTCCCACTGGTGGGTGTTGTCCAAAGATTGTTTATCTTCACTTGTGGTTTATGCAAGTATAGGCTTATAAGCTGGACACGAGTTCTCTCACATTGACAGTGGCTTGACGAAAATTGCAGACTGACCCCTCACTCATCTGGTGCCTTCGGGAGGTAGAGATGTTTGAGATATATATATCTCGAACTATCTACTTCTTTTGTAAGGTCTGATGGCGTAGTGGGTTAAAGCATACTAGTTATGCCAGCTACTGGAAGGTAGTTGTGCTTTCTGGGTTCGAGTCCCACTGGTGGGTGTTGTCCAAAGATTGTTTATCTTCACTTGTGGTTTATGCAAGTATAGGCTTATAAGCTGGACACGAGTTCTCTCACATTGACAGTGGCTTGACGAAAATTGCAGACTGACCCCTCACTCATCTGGTGCCTTCGGGAGGTAGAGATGTTTGAGATATATATATCTCGAACTATCTACTTCTTTTGTAAGGTCTGATGGCGTAGTGGGTTAAAGCATACTAGTTATGCCAGCTACTGGAAGGTAGTTGTGCTTTCTGGGTTCGAGTCCCACTGGTGGGTGTTGTCCAAAGATTGTTTATCTTCACTTGTGGTTTATGCAAGTATAGGCTTATAAGCTGGACACGAGTTCTCTCACATTGACAGTGGCTTGACGAAAATTGCAGACTGACCCCTCACTCATCTGGTGCCTTCGGGAGGTAGAGATGTTTGAGATATATATATCTCGAACTATCTACTTCTTTTGTAAGGTCTGATGGCGTAGTGGGTTAAAGCATACTAGTTATGCCAGCTACTGGAAGGTAGTTGTGCTTTCTGGGTTCGAGTCCCACTGGTGGGTGTTGTCCAAAGATTGTATATATATATATATATATATATATAATATACAAGAAATATGGACCAATAGGCTTTCTACAATCCCTTCCATTTCAATATCCATTGTTTCGTGTTCTGTCTTGTGTTGATGAAATTAATACCCTATTAATGCCACCTCTTGTTCTGTCTTGTGTTGATGAAATTAATACCTTATTAATGCCACCTCACCCCATCCACCTCACTCAAATTTAGATATAAACAAAAATCGAAGATGTGTAAGTTCTATTCAGTTGTGTATTTGTAAACTAAAGTCTTTGAAAATGTAATAAGTTTTACGAAACGCGCTCGTGTCGCGTCAGACTTGAAATAAAAATGAATTTTGGAGAATTGATTTTTGAATTACCTACAACAGTGAAAAGAAATGTACGAAAGATTGAGAAAATTCGTGTTAGAATTATTAATCTTACTTTTTCGGTCATATTTAATAATATATGTCTACAGGAAAGACTGCTACCAAAATATACTAATATTAAAGTGCACGACCCAGCAGCAAGGAATCAAGCCTTCACGATAAAATATCGCCAGGATCTGATTCGTGATCAGATATACAAGGCAGAGAATGAAATCAAAGACAACAAAACGCAACTACTTCATGCTACAAACGAGTGGAGAAATAGCAACATCGACGAAAGTATCCGTACCCGCATTGAACAACACGACATCCTCACAGACCGACATCACCTCAGCACTGAAACAAGGATTATCAAGAAACTTACAACATTATATGGAGGACCTATGGCAATTCCACGACCAAGAGATGGCTTCCTGAACCTTGCAGGAATTAACCTCACTGAGGACCAAGTCACTCTCCTAAATCTGGGCATAAACTGTCACGTTATGTCCAGACCGAGTGAGAAAGAGTTGGAAATTCTGTTGGACGACATATTCGACCTCGAGACACAAAAGAAGGTCAATACCAAAGATACCTTACAAGCAGAACTTATTGCAGAAGGAGGAAAGAATCGAGGCAATTACAGAAGCACCATACTGTCCCCCGAGCTCAAAGCGGCAGCTAAAAGCCTTCGTGAGAACAAGGAGATAGTTGTCAGGAGAGGTGACAAGTCGCCAATATATGTCATTCTTAAAAAAGACGAATATCTGGCGAAAATGAACCTCATACTCTCTGACCAAACTAAGTTCCAAAGGGTAACGAAGGACACTACAGCCGAGTTGAAAGCAAAGGTCAACAAACTGATGGAAACTGTGAACGCCAAGAAATCCGGACTCCACCTGCCAAAGATCATTGGGGAATATAAACCTGGATATGCGTATGGAAATGTCAAGACACACAAGCCTGGAAACCCACTTCGGCCAATCATTAGCCAGATACCCACACCCACGTATAGACTGGCGAAGCGACTCAACGGCCTGCTGACTCCTTATGTTCCTTGCGCCTTCGGCCTGAAGTCTCCAAAGGAATTTGTTGACTTACTGCGGGGCACACGGGCCACAGGGATAAGAGCCTCGTTGGACGTAGAATCGCTGTTTACCAACGTACCTGTGGACGAGACAATCGGGATGATAGCCGACAGAGTGTATCGTGATCCAGCCTGTACTCCTCTTGACATACCCGAAAATATTCTAAGGAAACTACTCCAACCTTGTACTAAAGAGGCACCCTTCTTGAGCCCGGATGGGCACATGTATAAGCAAGTAGATGGGGTCGACATGGGTTCTCCCCTAGGTGTCCTGTTTGCAAACTTCTACATGGGTACCATCGAGCAAAAAGTCTTAGTCGACATGAACTTGAAACCGGCCATATACTGCAGGTATGTTGACGACATTTTTACACAGGTACCTGATGTCAGACATCTGCAGGAGCTGAAGAAGGCATTTGAGCAGAGTTCCGTGCTGCGTTTCATTTACGAGATGGAAAAGGATGGGAAGCTGCCCTTTCTAGATGTAACAGTCATGGAAAAGAGCGGAGGTTTCCACACTGCAGTCTACACTAAGGAAACGAACATAGGAATGTGCCTAAATGCCAACAGCGACTGCCCAGACAGGTACAAGAGGAGTGTTGTTAACGCATATGTCGACCGTGCTCTCAGCCACAGCTCAGAATGGAAGCAAGTCGACGAAGAACTCTGTAGGGTAAGGCAGGTCCTAGTCAACAACGTCAAGTCAAGCTTCTCCAATGGTTTCGTTGAAGACATCATAAGAAGGAAAGTGAAACGCCATGCAACTTCTGAAGAGACAACTAACACAACACCTATACCCACTATTAGACTATTTTACAGGAACTTCTTTTCCACAGCTCATAAAACGGAGGAAAGGGTCCTGAAAGATATTGTTAATAGAAACGTTATCCCTACAGACAAAAATCAGAGGATACAATTGACGATTTACTATAAAACCAGAAAAACGGCCAGCCTACTCATGAGAAACTCTCCAGACACAAAGCAGAACGCTTTAAAAGAGACCAACGTCGTCTATGCCTTCAAATGCCCTCTTGGGGACTGTAAGCTCCAAAAAACCCAGTATATAGGCAAGACAACAACATCTCTTTCTAGGCGTTTAACGATGCATAAGCAACAGGGCTCCATTAAGGAACATATAATCTCTTCCCACAACCAAACCATCGCCAGAGAAATCCTAGTAAACAACACAGAAATCATCGATAGATACAGCGATAGCAGACGGCTTGACGTTTGCGAGGCACTACACATTAAAAAGTCAACACCAGCAATCAACAGCTAATTAATGCACAACTATATTCTACCCACCTCAAGACTCCGCTCCAATATAGACGCATCAAGAAATATGGACCAATAGGCTTTCTACAATCACTTCCATTCAATACCCATTGTTTCGTGTTCTGTCTTGTGTTGATGAATTTAATACCCTATTAATACCATCTCACTCAAATGTAGATATAAACAAATCGGAGATGTGTAAGTTCTATTCAGTTGTGTATGTGTAAACTAAAGTCTTTGAAAATGTAATAAGTTTTACGAAACGCGCTCAAGTGTCGGTTCAGACTAGAAATAAAAATGAATTTTGGAGAATTGATTTTTGAATTACCACCAACAGTGAAAGGGAATGTACGAAAGATCGACAAAATTCGTGTTAGAATTATTAATCTTACTTTTTCGGTCATAATTAATAATATATATATATATATATATATATATATATATATATATATATATATATATATATATATATATATATATATATATATATATATATATATATATATATATATACATATATATATATATATATATATATATATATATATATAAATATATATATATATATGATATATATTTATATATATCATATTTATATATATATGACCGCATATTCTGTATTTATTATTTTCTGGTTTAGGGCTTCTATCCCTCTAACTATTTTCTTAGCATCAGGGCTTAGTTGAAATGAGTTCTACAAAACTCATTTTCGTACTTTTAAGGTGAAGAAAAGAAGTGATTTACTATAGAATGTATTACACTTATTTATACAATTTGCACAACGTTTCGAACCTCCATGGTTCATTCTCAAGTGAAGAGATCTTACAATGCTGGTTGATTTTATACCCGCACTGGGTCAGGTGATAAGACAATAAAGGTGAAAACATGGGGGGATACATAAGGGATAAATGTGGGGTGAAACATAAGAACATAAGAATAGAGGTAACTGCAGAAGGCTTATTGGCCCATACGGGGCAGCTCCTATCTACATAAGAACATAAGAACAAAGGTAACTGCAGAAGGCCTATTGGCCCATACGAGGCAGCTCCTATTCTATAACCACCCAATCCCACTCATATACTTGTCCAACCCGTGCTTGAAACAATCGAGGGACCCCACCTCCACAATGTTACGCGGCAATTGGTTCCACAAATCAACAACCCTGTTACTGAACCAGTATTTACCCAAGTCTTTCCTAAATCTAAACTTATCCAATTTATACCCATTGTTTCGTGTTCTGTCCTGTGTTGATACTTTTAATACCCTATTAATATCCCCCCGGTTATGTCCATTCATCCACTTGTAAACCTCTATCATGTCACCCCTAACTCTTCGCCTTTCCAGTGAATGCAACTTAAGCTTTGTTAATCTTTCTTCATATGAAAGATTTCTAATTTGGGGAATTAACTTAGTCATCCTACGCTGGACACGTTCAAGTGAATTTATATCCATTCTATAATATGGCGACCAAAACTGAACTGCATAATCTAAATGGGGCCTAACTAGAACATAAGAACAAAGATTAATCTTTGACATACAAAGATTAATCCAGTGTAATTGGCCTGTTATGTTGGACATTGTCTTCTGTGTTGGCATCGTTATGTTCTGGTCTTTTCCTTACTCTCATGGTGGGTAGAGTAAATAGTTCCGTGATTTGGGTGTTCATGGTAGGTTGAACACCCAAATCACGGAACTATTGCAGATCACTATCACTGCAGATCACGTAGAACAATAATAACTCATTCTGTGTTGAGTACCAGGGTAATTCTTGCTGATAATCTCAACGTCACGTGTCTCAGACTCTGACGCCACGACCTTGTTGCTCAATTCCGCAAACACGAGACTTCCGCGCCACACCCAATGGCTTCTCCCTCCTCTCTAACCCGCGTCCGCATTCGCCACAGAAATTATTTATCACGAAAAATATTATTTTGCGTAATTGTGGCTGAAATACTTTAATAAAGACTGGGTTGTAATTCTAGGGAGTTAAATATTATTACTTTCTAGTCTTATGGTAGTAAACAAGAAATGGAGAAGATTTTAGTTTTCTCCATGGCATTCACGCATGACGGTAAAATTATTACTTGATAACGATTGTAACTAAAAACTCTCAATTTAGAGTTATTTGGGAGTTATGTTATCCATGAATATTAATCACACGGAATACTGATGATTTTAGAGAATCACATTCAATTCTCTAACACACTGGATATAAATGTGTTTAACTAGGTATAATCTGACGCAATACTGGTGCTTGGTTTCGTAAGAATTCCAGTATTCATATGCAGATATAATAGTTAGTTCATGTGAACATTACGGTTAGTAAGTTTTAGTAACTACAGTAGTTAGTATATTTTAATACTAATTTATTAGAATACAATAGTATTGTATTAGTGTTGGAAATTTCCAACACCTGTACAGGGGTGAGATATATGAGGGCGGGCACATGTACAGGGGTGGGATATATGAGGGCGGGCACCCATACAGAGTTGGGTATATGAGAGCGGGTACCCGTACAAGGGTGGTATATATAAGAGCGGGCACACATACAGGGGTGGGATATATAAGGGCGGGCACACGTACAGGGGTGGCATATATAAGGGCGGGCACCTGAATGGGGATGGAATATATGAGGGCGGGAACCCATACAGAGTTGGAATATATGAGGGCGGGCACGCGTACAGGGGCGGGATATATGAGGGCGGGCACACGTACAGGGGTGGGATATATGAGGGCGGGCACACGTACAGGGGTGGGATATATGAGGGCGGGCACACGTACAGGGGTGGGATATATGAGGGCGGGCACACGTACAGGGGTGGGATATATGAGGGCGGGCACACGTACAGGGGTGGGATATATGAGGGCGGGCACACGTACAGGGGTGGGATATATGAGGGCGGGCACACGTACAGGGGCGGGATATATGAAGGTGGGCACCCATACAGGGGTGGGATATATGAAGGCAGGCACCCATATAGGGGTGGGATATATGAAGGCAGGCACCCATATAGGGGTGGGATATATGAGAGCGGGCACACGTACAGGGGCGGGATATATGAGGGCGGGCACACGTACTGGGGTGGGATATATGAAGGTGGGCACCCATACAGGGGTGGGATATATGAAGGCAGGCACCCATATAGGGGTGGGATATATGAAGGCAGGCACCCATATAGGGGTGGGATATATGAGAGCGGGCACACGTACAGGGGCGGGATATATGAGGGCGGGCACACGTACTGGGGTGGGATATATGAAGGTGGGCACCCATACAGGGGTGGGATATATGAAGGCAGGCACCCATATAGGGGTGGGATATATGAAGGCAGGCACCCATATAGGGGTGGGATATATGTGAGCGGGCACACGTACAGGGGTGGGATATGTTAGGGCGGGCACCCATACAGAGCTGGGATATAAGAGGGCGGGCACCCGTACAGGGGTACGATATATGAGGGCGGGCACCCGTACAGAGGTGGGATATATGATGGCGGGCACCTGTACAGGGGTGGGATATATGAAGGCGGGCACCCGTACAGAGGTGGGATATATGATGGCGGGCACCTGTACAGGGGTGGGATATATGAGGGCGGGCACCCGTACAGGGGTGGGATATATGAGGGCGGGCACCCGTACAGGGGTGGGATATATGAGGGCGGGCACCCGTACTGGGATAAGATATATGAGGGCCCGCACCCGTACAGGGGTGGGATATATGAGGGCGGGCACCCGTACAGGGGTGGGATATATGAGGGCGGGCACCCGTACATTGGTGGGATATATGAGGGCGGGCACCGAACAGGGGTGAGATATATAAGGGCGGGCACCCGTACAGGGGTGGGATATATGTGGGTGGGCACCCGTACAGGGGTGGAATATATAGGGGCGGGCACACGTACAGGGGTGGCATATATAAGGGCGGGCACCTGTATGGAGGTGGGATATATGAGGGCGGGCACCCATACAGAGTTGGGATATATGAGGGGGGGTACCCGTACAAGGGTGGGAGATATAAGAGCGGGCACACGTACAGGGGTGGGATATATAAGGGCGGGCACCCGTACAGGGGTGGGATATATGAGGGTGAGTACCCATACAGGGGTGGGATATATGAGAGCGGGCACCCGTACAGGGGTGGGATATATGAAGGCGGGCACCCATACAGAGTTGGGATATATGAGAGCGGGCACGCGTACAGGGGTGGGATATATGAGGGCAGGCACCCTTACAGGGGTGGAATATATGAGGGCGGGCACCCGTACAGGGGTGGGATATATGAAGGCGGGCACCCGTACAGGGGTGGGATATATGAGGGCGGGCACCCGTGCATTGGTGGGATATATGAGGGCGGACACCCGTACAGGGGTGGGATATATGAGGGCGGGCACCCGTACAGGGGTGCGATATATGACGGTGGGTACCCGTTCAGGGGTACAAGTCTCGTGTTGCGGAATTGAACAACAAGGTCGTGGCGTCAGAGTCTGAGACACGTGACGTTGAGATTATCAGCAAGAATTACCCTGGTACTCAACACAGAATGAGTTATTATTGTTCTACGTGATCTGCAGTGACCGCCCAACTAATAACGCGTCGATATTCAAGCCAAGCTATCAACCACGTGCACGACATTGCGGGAGTTTGAGCTGGAGACGCGGTATCGGCAAGCTTCAACATAATTTGTACCCTTAGCTAAGTATATAATTCCCTTTTGATGCATCATTAGAGATTGTATATGTCTGGGTAGCTTGTCGTTATATCGAGCGACCATAACAAATCCAACGTTAGTACCATAACAAATTTATTTTCCATTTTCATGAATATAGAGATTTAAGTAGCCTAGTTCAATGCTACGTAATATCCCTTAAATTACAGCTCGTATGTGAGGAGTCAACGAGCTGTTACCTAACTTCGTGTTATTCACCTCCAAGTGTTTGTACGAGGAATTCCGGAGTTCACGAGGATGAGGCGTGAATGATGTCATTGAAATCGTCTTAAAGCTAAGACTTTTTGTACTCATTTAATTACTCTAAAATCCATTATTTCTACATCATTTTATCTGATCGGATACTAATCATGTACACTGGAGATAATTTGTGTTTATTTGAATGATTAATTTCTGATGCTAATAATCTTTATAATTACTGGTGATAATCTTCTATAGATTTCTTTAATCTGGTCATAAGATTAGTTATTACACAATGAACTGGTGCACAAACCACACTAGTTCCTAGACGTATATGAAGTTCTAGTAATACCCCCCCAATGTAGGTGTTTGAGGCTTTGATTTAAATTAATTAACTATACAGCCCATTAATTATTTAAGTGATTATGCTTCATAATATTTATCCATAGACACTGGTTCTTCCTTGTGTTCCTAATGATCACTTTTTATTAGTTTCCCTCTTTTCTTAAAAGTGGGTGGTCCTTCGTAAATGTTTTCATTAATTTTATAACTGAATAAATTGAGTCAAGCCCCAGATGTCCCACATTATGGTCCTTCAAACCGGATAAACATAAAATATAAATATACATACTAATTAGTAATAACTAAACACCGTGTGAAGTAGTCTAGACTAACCATTTATTTAATTGTGTCTACCAGCAGCGTAACACATAGGTTAGCCTAAGTCACACCAATTCATTGCTATTTACACCTCATGTATAAGGTAGCACTCGTGGGACACAGTCAATTACCCACAACACATAGACCTATACCTCATACTGAAGTAAGAATCTTTAGGTCACCAGGAGCAACAGCTCATAACTTTTATAACAATCCCACACTAACACCTGCGTTAGAGTGGCCTCACCATCTAACCATTATTTACTTAGGTGGTAATGACATCCATCCTACTCGTCATCCAGCTGAGGTGATCAATCACCTCAAAACCATAATTTCTTGATTTAAACTCATCAACAATTCGGTAGTATTCACATTAGTGGAACCTCGCCAACTGAGTCATGATAATCGTTGGGGAGTAACACCAGAATATTACCAGAGAGCTGCCAAATACATAAATTTCAGGCTGAAAAAACGAGTGAGATTGGATGCCACTTATATCCAATTTACAGCCAGACCATACAGACAAAACCTGGCAAGAGATGGTGTACACCTGTCAGGCGAGTCTAGGTCACATGTAGTTGACAAATTGATCAACACAATCAATTATCACAAACGGCTGTGGCTAACAAGCCAAAATTAACTGTACGTAATTGTTTTCACTTGTGTGTGCAAGTGCACACTTATAAACTATAAAATCCAAAAAAAAACAAAAATACAGCACACCTATATATTCACATTACTGCACCACAATAATCTTTGCCAACCTTTATTAGGTAGGAATTTAGGCTGTGATTTTGCTGAATTTGGCACAAACACAGACTAAATAAATTTGTAGTTTCTTAGGTAGGAATTCTCACAACTAGACTTGAACTAGTTAGTAGTATATGTATTATACCTTTTGTGCTGACCCTATCAAGGGTGGGATTAAACCTCGAGATAACTCTGATTAAAGTATATCCATATTACTTCTTCTTGTACTCATTATTTTGTGTGTATATATTTTGAGTGCTGCTGAATGATCACAATTACATCTAATGGTGATATAGAAGAGCTAACCGGACGAAAGTTAATGGTGAAGTTCGAGCACTACTCAAAATAATTAGTTATTTCTTGTTAGGTAGGTAAATTAACCTCTGAACGAGGTAGTGTAGTCTATTCAAATATATTAGGCTATTATTATTGATATTGAACTCCCTTGAATGAGTCAATATTCCAGTTATCTCAGTAACAAATATTTACTGTCAAACCAGCCTTTACCCACCAAAATGGAAACGGCTGAAAAAATGAAAAGGACCCTTATCGGTCTGAAAGGTCATTTGACCCGACAGATTATTAAATGTCAAAATCTGTCACAACAGTCACCTGTTGACTACTTTGAATTAGAAGATTTACTTCAAGTTGCTGAAAGCAAATTTGCCCATATTAAGCAACACATGAATCTGTATTTAACAGAACTTCACTCAACTTCTGTAGATGATAGTGAACTTGAGGATGTTGTAAATGACTTAGCCCAGTATGAAGAAGATATACGGGTTAAGCTTTTACCCTTTAAGAAGCAAATTGCTAAAAACAAATTAACAATAACTTCTACTGCACATACAGATCCTGATGTCAAATTACCTCAAATCAATATACCCACATTCTCTGGTAACGAGAATGAAAGTTGGGATGATTTCTGGAGTAAATTCGTAGATGCAGTAGACTCTAAAGTTAACATTCCTCAAACAACCAAATTCACTTATTTACAAGGCTTGTTACGAAATGAAGCCTAGAAAGTAATCTCTAATATAACACTGACCAGTGAAGGTTACTCCTTAGCTGTTCAATTGCTCAAAACCAACTACGATAACATGGAGAGAACTATTACTGTCTTAGTTCAAAAATTGCTAGATTTACCATCTGCTAATAATTCTACAGATTCTCTCCAAACTTTCAGGCTAGAGTTAGAATCTTTACTCAAGGCCTTAAGCCTTAAAGTCCAAATTCAGACAGCTGAATAGATGACCAAAGTAGTTGTTAGGCGAAAATTGCCAAGAGAAACCTTAGATAAATTGTGTACTATGTACAATAAAACCTGTCTGACCTTGAAAGAAATTACAAAAGGTCTACATACCTTAGTCGAAAGACAAAGAGCCAACCAAGATGGGAAAAGTGTTTCAAACTTCTCTGCTAACTCCCATCGTAACTCAGCTCATATTGACACTTCAGTCAAACCAAAAACGACTTTAAATAAATCTAATAAATTTAAACCTAGGACTGCTCCATCCACTGGAAAGGGGAGTGGTAATGTAGGTACTTATTCAGTATCTCCTTCTGGTGTAACCAATGACTTGTCTACTAAAGGGACAAAGTCAACCAGAGAGATAAGGTGTCTGTTCTGTAGTCAAGAACATGCCACCTACCAATGTACTGTTTATCCTAACTTTAATACCAGGATTAAACGGTTACAAGAACTACACAGGTGCACCAAGTGCATGGGCTCTCATGATCCCAATAAATGTGTAGTGCAACTACGTTCATGCAGTAGATGCAACAAAGGTGTACATCACTATGCCTTATGTAGAAAAACTTCTACCCAATCCATGACAACTGGGGAGAATTCCACGAATTCTACCACAGTACAATATTGCAAAGTACATCAAGAAATAAATGTTCTTGCTACTGAGTCAGGCAATAATACTACTCTGCCTACAGCTCAACTTAGATTAATTAACAGGAAATCTAGAGATAACACTAGAGGTCTTTTTGATCAAGGATCACAGAAAACCTTCATCACACAACAATTAGTCGAGCAGTTAAAATTAAAACCTGCCAAAAGTGTGAGATTGAATATTTCTGGTTTCTTGACTAATAGTGGACCTCGTGAATACCAAGTAGTTAAGGTATTAGTGAGACTTGGATCTTCCACTAGTCCAATACAAGCGGTAGTAGTAGACAAACTTCCTACAGACCTGCAGGTCACAGGATTATCTCGCACTGCGAAATATCTTAAACGAAACCGCATTAGGCTAGCAGATTACAAAATAAATTCTGACTGCCTCACTGATGTCGGAATACTTATGGGCGCTGACCATTACTATAAATTTATTACGGGATGCACCAGACAACACAGAATGAATTTGTTGTCATCTGCTGGAGGCAAGTTGCTTACTGGACCGGTGCTTTTCCAGCAAAATCCAGCGTCAACAAACCAACAATCTAACAACATAATAGTAGCGTGACTAGGCTTGGAACAGTCACCCCTACATTTCAGAGAAATATCTGAAGATATTGAGTCTGATCCTCCTGTACATCGTCTGTGGGATTTAGACACTTTAGGTATTATCCCTGAACAACCAAGCCCTGATGATATGTGGACTTACCAGCAATATCTGGATACAGTTGTCTATAAAGATAAACAATACTGAGTGAGACTACCATGGAAGTTGAATCATCCACAACTTCCAGTTAATTATTTCATGGCAGCCTCACAATTACAGTCTCAATTAACACGACTGAAGAAGCAGCCAGACAAACTGAACATGTATCATCAACTAATCCAACAACAACTCAACAGTAAATTTATCGAGGTTGTTGATAATGATGACCGGAAAATAGGTCACTATTTACCCCATACGCTGTGGTGAAAGATTCATTGACAACACCAATACGTATTGTCTTCAACTGTAGTGCTAAAGTGAAGCCAAGCAGTGTGTCTTTGAATGAATATCTCCAAACGGGACCTAGCCTAACACAAAGGCTACATGATGTGCTATTACGATTCCGTACTGGTATTTTTGCTTATACTGCTGATATCAGTAAAGCTTTCCTTAGAGTAGGTTTACAGAAAGAGGATCGTAATTACACCAAATTTCTCTGGATTAAGGACCCACTGGATCAGTGATATCATAACATATCGTTTTGCCTCAGTGCTATTTGGAGCGACGTCCTCCCTATTTCTATTGTAAGCAACAATAGATACACATTTGAGGAAGTCAAATAGCCCTTATGAGGCAGAAATCAGTGACAACTTGTATGTCGATAATTTCCAGGGAACTACAAATGATCAATCCAATTTGGTAGAAATCTACCATGAGGCTAACCGTGAGTTATTTGGAGCCAATATGCCACTACAATCATGGGCCTCAAATAATAAATCATTAAACCAGATAATCGAGAAAGAGTTTCCAGGTTATCAGGTACCTAATCAATTAAAAGTTCTGGGTGTGGAATGGAACACAAGTACTGACGAGATGAATGTCAAGTCAGTACAAACCGATAATTCATCCCTTACCATGAGAAAATTACTCTCGTATGTCAGTCAACCATTTGACCCTTTAGGCTTACTTAGTCCTATATTAATAAGGGGCAAACTCCTAATGCAGGAATGCTGGCAGAAACATATGGGATGGGATGATCCGTTGCCAATTGAGTTACAAGCTAAATGGCAGATACTCACAACGGATTTCAATTAGTTAGGTGTTTTGCAATTTCCTCGTAATGCTTCGGGACCAAATTTACCCACAAATTTGCACGTTTTTTGGGATGCCTCTGGCAAAGCGTATGGCGCTGTAGCCTACTTAGTCAATAGTGCACAATCAATTTTGCTCACATCTAAAGCAAGAGTTGCTCCCATTAAGAAGAGATCTTTACCTCAAATGGAGTTAACTGCATTGCTGGTGGGAGTAAGATTGGCTCATTGCCTGACCAAGACACTCAATAATATCCACTTTGGTGAGATTGTCGTGTGGTCAGACAATTAGGCAGTCTTGCAATGGGTAAGAAACAACAACAATAAAACTCCCTACGTTAGTAATCGCGTTAGGGTAATTCATGAATTATTTGCTGGATATAAATTCAGACATGTTCCCACTAAGGACAATCCTGCAGATTACTTATCTCGAGGATTGACACTAAAGCAACTTATCAAGTCTTCGCTGTGGTTCAATGGACCTTCATGGCTTGTTGGTGGTCAGTGGCCCAAGCAAAAGCCACAAGTCATAGTGACCAATATCACCACTCCCATGAAAGAACCAGAACCTCATCGAATCTTAGCTATAAATCCTCACAATTATTCCAACTTGAGTAAGTTATTAAGAGTGACGGCACATGTGTTTGACTTTCTTGCTAAGATAGGATTCAGACATAAGTTTCCCAATCCTATCCTCTACTGGATCAAACGTGCACAGCAAGAGACATATGGAAGCGAATATGAAAATCTTCCAGATAAATTAACTAAGTCTCTAGGTATCTGGTATGATGCCAACACTCATAATATATTAAGGTGTGGAGGACGTTTGCTTCATGCAAAAATTGATCTGGATACAAAGAATCCGATCCTTCTACCACGTCACCACATCATTACCAAACTTCTAGTTTTACATCACCATCAATATGGTACTTTGCATGGTGGAGTGTTAGACACTCTCACCGACCTTAGACAGAAATACTGGCTCCCTCAAGGTCGTCAAACAGTCAAATCAATTATTAAATTTTGTGTAATCTGCAAAAGATACGATGCTCGAGTGTGTCCTTATCCAGGACCTCCACCACTCCCTGAAGAAAGAGTGGTTCATCTTCGTCCCTTTGAAACCACTGGTGTCGATTACACAGGAGCCTTGCTTCTCACTGGCAATCCAGATAAGATACCAGTGAAAGCTTACATTTGCCTCTTCACGTGTGCTACCACACGAGGCGTACATCTAGAAGTAACTTCGGATATGAGTGCTGAAGCCTTCATCCAAGCTTTTCGTAGATTTGCAGCTCGCAGATCCTGTCCCAAACTAATGATATCGGACAATGGTTCAAATTTTGTGGCAGGAGAAGCCTGTTTACGAGAGGTATGGAATCATCCAGAAGTGCAGTCAGTCCTACAGAGACGACAATGCCACTGGAAATTTATTGCTCCAAGAGCCCCCTGGCAAGGTGGGTTCTACGAACGTATGATAGGAACTGTCAAGAAGTGTTTAAGGAAGACCTTACATCGACAGAATATTAGTTACTCCGAACTCCAAACACTTGTCGTGGAAATCGAGGCGCGAGTCAACAATCGCCCATTAACATACCTATCAGATGATTTCTCACAGAGAGAACCTCTGAGTCCCTCGCACTTGATACATGGAGGTCTGCTGAGCCCTCTAATACCTTTGGCAGAAGAGGACCCCGTCGACCCTTCACATGTAACCAGGAGTGACTTAGTAGAAAGATACCAACATCTCTCGAGAGTAATTGAAAGGTGGAATGAGGTGTGGACTCGAGAGTACCTCACAGCTCTACGAGAGTACCACTACGGAGCTTTGAGCCCTTATAATAAAGTACAACTTAAACCAGGAGACCTAGTATTGGTTGACAGTGATGGACCAAGGTCAGAGTGGCCCATAGGCAAAATTGTTGCTATCCACCCAGATCACCAAGGCATCCTGAGAGTAGTAAAGGTTTTGTGCCGAGGCAACACTACCTTAAAAACCTTAGAGAAGTTGGTACCTCTCGAATTAGCAGAAAGAAAGTGTTTACCCGAACCAGCTTCACCAACAGTTTGCGAGAACAACAATTCTGATCCACCGAGCAACCGCCCCACTAGAGCTGCTGCTCAACAATGCAAGCGGAAACTACAAACCTATTATAGCTCTGACCAAGAGCAAATAATTTCCCATCCAATTTAAGTAATCATGATGATACTGTGGTGTGATGTCAAGTAACAAATCGTTACAAGTCACAATGACCCAGAACATTCTCATCACAGTGGATTCCCAGTTACTTTAAATTGTGTGATTTAATTCTTAATTGTTGTACAGGCTATTAATAACAACATTATTTCGTCTAGAGTATCTGAGAGTTTACAAGACTTTAAGACTTAGTAACATAAACATTACATGTCATAGCGACACCAGTCACAGAGTTTATTGTAGGCTTTCTTAGTTATTAACTTTAGATGATTCATAATAACATGTTCCATTCAACATGAATTTCTTTGCAAGACTTAAGTTTCTTGTATGTCCTTGACAATTACGGGACATCCGTTATGTGTGTACTAACATACTAACATACTAACATATTAACATTAATACTAACTTCGGGATGGGTATGTCAGAACTCAACATTACACTGCGACCCGAGAAATCTCCCCCCTGAATTGTCAGTTTTTTTTTTTTCAATTTCTTATAAGTGGGTGGTCCTTCGTAATTGTTTTCCTTAATTTAATAATTGAATAAATTGAGTCAAGCCCCAGATGTCCCACAACAGGTGCCCGCCCTCATATATCCTACCAATGTACGGGTGCCCGCCCTCATATATCCCACCCCTGTACGGGTGCCCGCCCTCATATATCCAACCCCTGTACGGGTGCCCGCCCTCATATATCCCACCCCTGTACGGGTGCCCGCCCTCATATATCCCACCTCTGTACGGGTGCCCGCCCTCATATATCCCACCCCTGTACGGGTGCCCGCCCTCATATATCCCACCCCTGTACGGGTGCCCACCCTCATACATCCAACCACTGTACGGGTGCCCGCCTTCATATATCCTACCCCTGTACGGGTGCCCGCCCTTATATATCGCACCCCTGTACGGGTGCCCGCCCTCATATATCCCACCCTTGTACGGGTGCCCGCCTGCATATATCCCACCCCTGTACAGCTGCCCGCCCTCATACATATCCCACCCATGTACGGGTGCCCGCCCTCATATATCCCACCCCTGTATGGATGCCCGCCTGCATATGTCCCACCCCTGTACAGGTGCCCGCCCTCATATATCCCGCCCCTGTACGGGTGCCCACCTTCATATATTCCACCCCTGTACGGGTGCCCGTTATCATTTATCCCTTCCCTGTATGGGTGCGCGTCCTCATATATCCTACCCCTGTACGATTGCCCGCCCTCATGTATCCTACCCCTGTACGGGTGCCCACCGTCATATATTCCACCCCTTTACGGGTGCCCGCCCTTATATATCCCACCCTTGTACGGATGCCCGCCATCATATATCCCACCCCTAAACGGGTGCCCGACTGCATATATCCCACCCCTGTACGGGTGCCCGCCACCATATATCCCACCCCAGTACGGGTGCCCTACTGCATATATCCCACCCTTGTACGGGTGCCCGCCCTCATATATCCCACCACTATTCGGGTGCCCGCCCAAATATATCTAACCGCTTAACCAGTGCCGACCCTCATATATCCCACACCTGTACGGGTGCCCACCCTCATATATCCCACCCCCATACGGGTGCACGTCCTCATATATCCCACCCCTGTACGGTTGCCAGCCCTCATATATTCCACCCCTGTACGGGCGCCCGACTGCATATATCCCACCCCTGTACGGGTGCCCGCCCTCATATATCTCACCCCTGTACGGGTGCCCACCCTCATATATCTCACCCTGTACGTGAGCCCGCCCTCATATATCTCACCCTGTACGAGTGCCACCCTCATATATCTCACCCCTGTACGGGTGCCCGCCTGCATATATCCCAGCCTTGTAAGAGGGCCTGCCCTCATATATCCCACCCCAGTACGGGTGCCCGCCCTCATATATCTCACCCCTGTACGGGTGCCCGCCTGCATATATCCCACCCCTGTATGGGTGCCCGCCCTCATATACCCCACCCATGTACGGGTGCCTGCCCTCATATATCTCACCTCTATACGGGTGCCCGTCTGCATATATCCCACCCCTGTACAGGTGTCCGCCCTCATATATCCCACCCCTGTACAGGTGCCCGCCCTCATATATCCCACCCCTATACGGGTGCCCGCCTTCATATATCCCACCCCTGTACAGGTGCCCGCCCCTCATATATTCCACCCCTTTACGGGTGCCTGCCCTCATATATCCCACCCCTGTAACTCCCAGGTACCTATTTACTGCTAGGTAACAGAGGCATTCAGGTTGAAAGAAACTTTGCCCATTTGTTTCTGACTCGTGCGGGAATCGAACCCGCGCCACAGAATTACGACTCCTGCGCGCTATCCACCAGGCTACGAGGCCCACGAGGGTACGAGTACCCACCCTCATATATCGCACCCCTGCACGGGTGCTCGCCCTCATATATATCACCCCTGTACGCGTGCCCGCCCTCATATATCCCACCAATGTACGGGTGCCCACCCTCATATATCCCACCCCTGTACGGGTGCCCACCCTCATATATATCACCCCTGAATGGGTGCGGGCCCTCATATATCTTATCCCAGTACGGGTGCCCGCCCTCATATATCCCACCCCTGTATGGGTGCCCGCCATCATATATCCCACCTCTGTACGGGTGCCCACCTTCATATATTTTACCCCTGTACGGGTGCCCGTTGGTTAGGTTCGGTCAAATATCTACGTTAATTTTAATTCCAATAACAAAAAATTGACCTCATACATAATGAAATGGGTAGCTTTATCATTTCATAAGAAAAAAATTAGAGAAAATCTATTAATTCAGGAAAACTTTTCTTATTAAGCAAATCGGGCCTTGCATAGTAGGCTGAGAAGTGCGTTCTGGCTACTAGGTACGACATATATATATATTATATATATATATATATATATTAGTATATTTTGGGAGCAGTCTTTCCTGTAGACATATATTATTAAATATGACCGAAAAAGTAAGATTAATAATTCTAACACGAATTTTCTCAATCTTTCGTACATTACGCTTCACTGTTGGAGGTAAATCAAAAATCACTTCTCCAAAATTCATTTTTATTTCTAGTCTGACGCGACACGGGCGCGTTTCGTAAAACTTATTACATTTTCAAAGACTTCACAAATACACAACTGATTAGAACTTGCGTTTCTCTGATTTTATATCTACATTTGAGTGAGGTGGGAAGGGTGATGTGGCATTAACACAAGACAGAACACTAGGGGATATTAATAGGGTATTAAAAGTATCAACACAAGACAGAACAGAAACAACGGGTATTGAATAGAAGTGTTTGTAGAAAGCCTATTGGTCCATATTTCTTGATGCTTCTATATTGGAGCGGAGTCTTGAGGTGGGTAGAATATAGTTGTGCAATAATTGGCTGTTGATTGCTGGTGTTGACTTCTTGATGTGTAGTGCCTCGCAAACGTCAAGCCGCCTGCTATCGCTGTATCTATCGATGATTTCTGTGTTGTTTACTAGGATTTCTCTGGCGATGGTTTGGTTATGGGAAGAGTTTATATGTTCCTTAATGGAGCCCTGTTGCTTATGCATCGTTAAACGCCTAGAAAGAGATGTTGTTGTCTTGCCTATATACTGGGTTTTTTGGAGCTTACAGTCCCCAAGTGGGCATTTGAAGGCATAGACGACGTTAGTCTCTTTTAAAGCGTTCTGTTTTGTGTCTGGAGAGTTTCTCATGAGTAGGCTGGCCGTTTTTCTGGTTTTATAGTAAATCGTCAGTTGTATCCTCTGTTTTTTGTCTGTAGGGATAACGTTTCTATTAACAATATCTTTCAGGACCCTTTCCTCCGTTTTATGAGCTGTGGAAAAGAAGTTCCTGTAAAATAGTCTAATAGGGGGTATAGGTGTTGTTAGTTGTCTCTTCGGAGGTTGCATGGCTTTTCACTTTCCTTCTTATGATGTCTCCGATGAAACCATTGGAGAAGCCGTTATTGACTAGGACCTGCCTTACCCTACAGAGTTCTTCGTCGACTTGCTTCCATTCTGAGCTGTGGCTGAGAGCATATATATATATATATATATATATATATATATATATATATATATATATATATATATATATATATATATATATATATATATATATATATATATATATATATATATATATATATATATATATACAACTTTAGAACACTTTCCCACCAGGAGACTCGAACCCTAGCCAGCACAGAAGCCTTCCAGCAACTGGCATAACAGGTACGCCTTAACCCGCTCAGACTCCTAAAAGAGATGGTAATTTCGGAGTATTTAAATACCCCAAAGATCAACACCTCCCAAGAGCACCAGAGCAAGTGAGGGGTCATTTATACGTTAATTTCATCAAGTCCCTGTTAATATGGGAAGACACAGTGTCTCTGCTTAAGGCACAACTCTCCTAAACACGAGAGTTAAGTATACAACTTTAGAACACTTTCCCACCAGGAGACTCGAACCCTAGCCAGCACAGAAGCCTTCCAGCAACTGGCATAACAGGTACGCCTTAACCCGCTCCACCACCCGCTCAGACTCCTAAAAGAGATGGTAATTTCGGAGTATTTAAATACCCCAAAGATCAACACCTCCCAAGAGCACCAAAGCAAGTGAGGGGTCATTTATACGTTAATTTCATCAAGTCCCTGTTAATATGGGAAGACACAGTGTCTCTGCTTAAGGCACAACTCTCCTAAACACGAGAGTTAAGTATACAACTTTAGAACACTTTCCCACCAGGAGACTCGAACCCTAGCCAGCACAGAAGCCTTCCAGCAACTGGCATAACAGGTACGCCTTAACCCGCTCCACCACCCGCTCAGACTCCTAAAAGAGATGGTAATTTCGGAGTATTTAAATACCCCAAAGATCAACACCTCCCAAGAGCACCAGAGCAAGTGAGGGGTCATTTATACGTTAATTTCATCAAGTCCCTGTTAATATGGGAAGACACAGTGTCTCTGCTTAAGGCACAACTCTCCTAAACACGAGAGTTAAGTATACAACTTTAGAACACTTTCCCACCAGGAGACTCGAACCCTAGCCAGCACAGAAGCCTTCCAGCAACTGGCATAACAGGTACGCCTTAACCCGCTCCACCACCCGCTCAGACTCCTAAAAGAGATGGTAATTTCGGAGTATTTAAATACCCCAAAGATCAACACCTCCCATGAGCACCAGAGCAAGTGAGGGGTCATTTATACGTTAATTTCATCAAGTCCCTGTTAATATGGGAAGACACAGTGTCTCTGCTTAAGGCACAACTCTCCTAAACACGAGAGTTAAGTATACAACTTTAGAACACTTTCCCACCAGGAGACTCGAACCCTAGCCAGCACAGAAGCCTTCCAGCAACTGGCATAACAGGTACGCCTTAACCCGCTCCACCACCCGCTCAGACTCCTAAAAGAGATGGTAATTTCGGAGTATTTAAATACCCCAAAGATCAACACCTCCCAAGAGCACCAGAGCAAGTGAGGGGTCATTTATACGTTAATTTCATCAAGTCCCTGTTAATATGGGAAGACACAGTGTCTCTGCTTAAGGCACAACTCTCCTAAACACGAGAGTTAAGTATACAACTTTAGAACACTTTCCCACCAGGAGACTCGAACCCTAGCCAGCACAGAAGCCTTCCAGCAACTGGCATAACAGGTACGCCTTAACCCGCTCCACCACCCGCTCAGACTCCTAAAAGAGATGGTAATTTCGGAGTATTTAAATACCCCAAAGATCAACACCTCCCAAGAGCACCAGAGCAAGTGAGGGGTCATTTATACGTTAATTTCATCAAGTCCCTGTTAATATGGGAAGACACAGTGTCTCTGCTTAAGGCACAACTCTCCTAAACACGAGAGTTAAGTATATACCTTTAGAACACTTTCCCACCAGGAGACTCGAACCCTAGCCAGCACAGAAGCCTTCCAGCAACTGGCCTAACAGGTACGCCTTAACCCGCTCCACCACCCGCTCATATATATATATATATATATATATATATATATATATATATATATATATATATATATATATATATATATATATATATATATATATATATATATATATATATATATATATATATATATATATATATATATATATATTTATATATATATATATATATATATATATATATATATATATATATATATATATATATATATATATGTGGGGTTGTGTATATATGTGGGGTTGTGTGTTAAAGTGGAGGGGATGTGTGGTAGTATGATGGGTTGTGTGGTAGAGTTGTGGGGTTGTGTGGTAGTGTGGAGGGGTTGCAGTATTGTGGTGGGGTGTGTGGTAGTGTGGTGGGAGGGTGTGGTAGTGTAATGAGGGTGTGTGGTAGTGTGATGAGGGTGTGTCGTAGTGTGGTGGGTTGTGTTGTATTGTGGTGAGGTGTGTGGTAGTGTGGTGGGGTTGTATAGTATTGTGGTGAGATGTGTCATAGTGTGGTGGTGTGTGGTTGTGTGGTGAGTATGTGGAAGTTTTGTGGGGTTGTGTGGTAGTGTAGTTGGGGCGTGAGGTAGTGTCGAGAGGTTGTGTGGTAGTGTGGTGTTGGTGTGTGGTAGTTTGGTGGGTTCTTTAGTATTGTGGTGAGGTGTGTGGTAGTGTGGTGGCGTGTGTAGTAGTGGGGTGTGTGGTAGTGTGGTGGGGTTGTTTGGTATTGTGGTGGGGTGAGTAGTAGTGTGGTGGGATTGTGCGGTAGTGTGGTGGGGTGTGTGGTAGTGTGATGAGGTGTGTGTAGTAGTGTGGTGGGGTGTGTGGTAGTGTGGTGGGGTTGTGTGGTAGTGTTGTGGGGTGTGTGGTAGTGTGGTGGGGTGTATGGTAGTGTGGTGGGGTGTGTGGTAGTGTGGTTGGTAGTGTGGTGGGGTGTAAGGTAGTGTGGTGGGATGTATGGTAGTGTGGTGGGGTGTATGGTAGTTTGGTGGGGTTGTGTGGTAGTGTGGTGGGGTGTGTGGTAGTGTGGTAGGGTGTGTAGTAGTGTGGTGAGGTGTGTGGTAGTATGGTGGGGTGTGTGGTAGTATGATGGGATTGTGAGGTACTGTGGTGGGGTGAATGGCAGTTTTATGGGGTTGTGTTGTAGTGTAGTGGGGTTGAGTAGTATTGTGTTGGGGTTGTGTGGTAGAGTGGTGGGGATGTGTGGTAGTGTGATGGGTTGTGTGGTAGAGTTGTGGGGTTGTGAGGTAGAGTTGTGGGGGTTGTGTGGTAGTACTGTGAGGTTGTGTGGTTGAGTGGTGGGGTTGTGTGGTAGAGTGGTGGGGGCGTGTGGTAGTGTGGTTAGTTGTGTGGTAGTGTGGTGGGATGTGTGGTAGTGTGGTGGTGTTTGTGGTACTATGGAGGGGTGAGTGATAGTATTGTGGGGTGAGTAGTATTGTGGTGAGATGTGCGATAGTGTGGTGGGGTGAATGGTATTGTGGTCAGGTTGTGTGGTTGTGAGGTGGGGTGTGTGGTTGTGTGGTGGGGTTGTGTGGTGGTGGGGTAGCGTGTATGGTAGTGTGGTGGGGATGTGTGGTTCTGTGGTGGGGTGTGTGGTACTGTGGTGAGGTGTGTGGTAGTGTGGTGGGGTGTGTGTGGTAGTGTGGTGAGGGTGTGTGGTAGTGGGGTGGGTGTGTGTGTGATAGCGTGATGGGTTGTGTGGTATTGTGGTGGGGTGTGTGGAAGTGTGGTGGGGTTGTGTGGTAGTGTGGTGAGGTGTGTGGTAGTGTGGTGAGGGTGTGTGGTGGTGGGGTGGGGGTGTGTGATAGTGTGGTGGGTTGTGTGGTATTGTGGTGGTGTGTGTGGTAGTGTGGTGGGCTGTGTAGTAGTGAGGTGGGGATTTTGGTAGTGTGGTAGGGTGTGTGGTAGTGTGGTCGGGAAGTATGGTAGTCTGGTGGGGTTGTTTGGTAGTGTGGTGGGGTGTGTGGTAGGGTTATGGGGGTATGTACTCACCTAGTTGTACTAACCTAGCTGTGTATGCGGGGGTTGAACTCTGGCTCTTTGGTCTCGCCTCTCAACCGTCAATCAACAGGTGTACAGATTCCTGAGCTTATAGGGCTCAATCATATCTACACTTGAAACTGTGTATGGAGTCAGCCTCCACCACATCACTTCCTAATGCATTCCATTTGTCAACCACTCTGACACTAAAAAAGTTCTTTCTAATATCTCTGTGGCTCATTTGGGTACTCAGTTTCCACCTGTGTTCCCTTGTGCGTGTTCCCCTTGTGTTAAATAGACTGTCTTTATCTACCCTATCAATTCCCTTAAGAATCTTGAATGTGGTGATCATGTCCCCCCTAACTCTTCTGTTTTCCAGCGAAGTGAGGTTTAATTCCCGTAGTCTCTCCTCGTAGCTCATACCTCTCAGCTCGGGTACTAGTCTGGTGGCAAACCTTTGAACCTTTTCCAGTTTAGTCTTATCCTTGACTAGATATGGACTCCATGCTGGGGCTGCATACTCCAGGATTGGCCTGACATATGTGGTATACAAAGTTCTGAATGATTCTTTACACAAGTTTCTGAATGCCGTTCGTATGTTGGCCAGCCTGGCATATGCTGCTGATGTTATCCGCTTGATATGTGCTGCAGGAGACAGGTCTGGCGTGATATCAACCCTCAAGTCTTTTTCCTTCTCTGACTCTTGAAGAATTTCCTCTCCCAGATGATACCTTGTATCTGGCCTCCTGCTCCCTACACCTATCTTCATTACATTACATTTGGTTGGGTTAAACTCTAACAACCATTTGTTCGACCATTCCTTCAGCTTGTCTAGGTCTTCTTGAAGCCTCAAACAGTCCTCTTCTGTTTTAATCCTTCTCATAATTTTAGCATCGTCCGCAAACATTGAGAGAAATGAATCGATACCCTCCGGGAGATCATTTACATATATCAGAAACAAGATAGGACCGAGTACAGAGCCCTGTGGGACTCAACTGGTGACTTCACGCCAGTCGGAGGTCTCACCCCTCACTGTAACTCTCTGCTTCCTATTGCTTAGGTACTCCCTTATCCACTGGATCACCTTACCAGCTACACCTGCCTGTCTCTCCAGCTTATTGTTATGATCTCAGCCTACAGGAGAAACGAGTCTCCCCCTTGAGAGTTATTCAGCGAGCCTGACCTAACCGGAAGGTCTAGGAAATATGGAGGTGATAACACAGATGTAAATTAGTTTGTTGGATTTAAATAACAATTTGAGATTATGGGCAGAGAAGAAGAAAACAGATAAATGACTTGTTAGGAGATGTGGATAATTTGCTGGAGGTGTGAGGCTCGCTTCTGGAGGGCTTTGACCGCACTTGAGGCCAGACATTGCAGGGGGAAAGCTGCGCTCCGTTTGAGCTCCCGTCAGAAAAGAACCCCTAGTGTTATATAATGATAAGAGAAGAGAAGTGTGCAGACGTCCCAGCTGTGGAATTAAGCTGGGGACGTGTGGTCTCAAGTATTGGACGGCAAGGAGTGTTTATTAAGCCACCCAGAGACATTTTCGTGGGCTGTGGAAGTGCCCTGACCAGGCTCGTAAGAGGGAGGAGCGCCCTCGACGAGACAATCTGTGGTAAGCACGATTTAAGCCAGTTCATAGTAATTGCTTGTAGTTGGTCGTGTGCCCAGCGACAGTAGCAATGTTTATTGATGAGTTAGAAATGTTTTGGTAAGGCAGGAAGCCTAAATAAGAGGACGAAGATGAGAGAGACAGCTGGAGGGACGAGCAGCGCATCCTCTCCCGTCGACCGCTTGAAGCCAACTGACTGAGGAGCGGTGGAGGACAGTGTGGAGGCCCGCAGGGCGAGGTGGAGCATGGACCCGCCCAACGGGGGAGTCCACTCTCACAGTATGTAGAGGACAGATAGAGGTTTGAGGCAAACATATTGTGTGATTATTTTTGTTTATGTGTTAAGGGGAAACATTTTTATTGGAGTGTCGATGGGTTGCAGGTTTGTCTTTGGGGAAGAAGTTGCTGAGAACTTCGAAGCCAACACAGAGGGAGTAGTTGATGAGACTCCAAGGTAGTTGAGAAGAGGACCTCGAGCTGTGAGGAGAAACAGTGAAGAGGAGTGTCATGTGCTTCTGTAGAGGTGGTGAAGCATCATAGTTGCTCGAGGGAACTTCATGGTGTAGCAACCAGGAGAGCTGTGGAGGAACCTAGCAGAAGGGTGAAGCACCGTAGTTGCTCAAGAAAACTTCATGGTAGCAGCCTGGAGGAGCTGCAGAGGATCCTGGTAGTTAAACCCAGAAGAACCTGAAGAGATCAGGGTAGTGAACTTCCAGAGGTGGAAGGGAAGTTCTGGTGGATTACTTGTAGGAAGTTGATAGTGTTTGGTTGTCATTAGCGTACAAGACGCAGTGAGAGGTGAGTGATTGTTTGCATTCTTATGTCAAGGAGTGTTTTATACTGAAGTTTAGAGTCACAGTCGTAGGCTGGATAACCTACAGATATATGTGTTCTAGGACTGATAGGGTGATCGACTGATCATTGTTGTGTATCAAGGAACATTTATACTGATATATTTATGTTACCTGGTTGATACCTGGTTGATGGGGTTATGGGAGTTCTTCTACTCCCCAAGCCCGGCCCGAGGCCAGGCTTGACTTGTGAGAGTTTGGTCCACCAGGCTGTTGCTTGCAGGCCCACATACCCACCACAGCCTGGTTGGTCCGGCACTCCTTGGAGGAATAAATCTAGTTTCCTCTTGAAAATGTCCACGGTTGTTCCGGCAATATTTCTTATGCTTGCTGGGAGGACGTTGAACAACCGCGGACCTCTGATGTTTATACAGTGTTCTCTGTTTGTGCCTATGGCACCTCTGCTCTTCACAGAGGTGCCAATCATATGCACCTCTTTATATGCAATCAGCATATGATTGCAAATGTAATTGCAATCATATGCTGATTTTCCTTGTACATGTTTATAGATATATATATTCTCTTGCTGATAGTGCAATATTGTATTATAAGACTTGACCTACTTGAGGAGGTTGATAGTATCAGGTGGTGACCCAGGAGATAGGATACCACTTGATAAGCTGATGATAGAGTTTTGATGGTGTTGGAGTGCAACCTGACTGAAATCGTATAGAGTATAAGATTCATTATTATTATATGTGTGTATGTATTGTGTATGTGCTATGTCCAGTAAATGTATTCCAATTTGCTGGTGTTTGCCCTTGTCCTAGTGAGGCTTCCCAGGAAATAGTAAAGGAAGAGAGAGAGAGAGAGAGAGAGAGAAAGAACCAAGAACCACCGCTGTGGACAGGGTAGGACGGAAAACTAGTAAGTCAAAGGGGATTAAGGAAATCGTATCACATAAGGAGAGAGTGGGGAGTCACAGCGGCTCGAGTGGGTGTGTGCACGTGACAACGAGGCTAAGTGTTGGAGCCGCATCCCCTAAACGTGTGACGTTGAGCCCCTCTCCAAGAACCAGAAGCGCCTAGTGTGATTCCTAGTGAGGTATAAGCACTCTACCGAGTTGTGGGTTGGGTTGTCCGTAAAGAAGGAACAACACGACAACACCACCAACCCACACAACTATAATATTATGTACCAGCCTCTTATGCGGTACTGTGTCAAAGGCTTTCTGACAATCCAAGAAAATGCAATCCGCCCAGCCCTCTCTTTCTTGCTTAATCTTTGTCACCTGGTCGTAGAATTCTATTCAGCCAGTCAGGCAAGATTTACCCTCCCTGAACCAATGTTGGCGATTTGTCACGAAGTCCCTTCTCGCCAGATGTGACACCAGGTTTTTTCTCACGATCTTCTTCATCACCTTGCATGGTATACAAGTCAAGGTTGTGTGGTGGGGTGTGTGTGGTAGTGTGGTGGAGTGTGTGGTAGTGTGGTGAGGTGTGTGGTAATGTGGTGGGGTGTGTGGTAGTTTGGTGGGGTGTGTGGTAGTGTGGTGGGGTGTGTGGTAGTGTAGTGGGTTGTGTGGTAGTGTTGTGGGGTGTGTGTGTTAGTGAGTTGGGGTGTGTGGTAGTGTTTCGGACATGACGCATTTGACGTATTAGAGGACGAGTGCTGTGTTGAACCTGTTGTTCAACGAGGTGGCAAAGACAAAGTAATGAGGAGCATTGAAGCTCAGGTCCCTCAAACTGCTCGAAAGGAAAAGGGAGAATCGAAGCGAATTTTGGTTGTGGGAGATTCCCAGGTGAGGTATTTAGACAGAACGTTTTGTGCCAGAGATAGGGGGAACAGATTAAGGGTTTGCTATCCGGGAGCTGGAATTGGTGATATTGTTGGAAACATGAATGATATTATGACAGGAAATGGAAACAAACCCATTATTTGTATTAGTGCAGGGGGTAATGATGTTGGACGAGTTAGGAGTGAGGAACTAATACAGAGATTCAGGACAGCCATTGAATTAGTTAGGAGCAAGGGAGGAATCCCGATCATATGTGGCATTCTTCCAAGAAAGGGAGTAGGAAATGAATGGATATCGAGGTCACTTGGTGTCAATTGCCGGCTGGAAAGATATTGCAAATCAAATGCAATATCTTTCATAGACAACTGGGAACACTTCTCTGGAAGAAATGGAATGTATGCTCGTGATGGGGTGCATCTATCGAGAGCTGGGGTTGTTGCTGTTGCGAACTCGTTGGAAGAAGTGGTTAGAGGTGTTTGTTTGGGTTTAAACTGTTAGCAGATAGAGGTATGGGAATTGATTTGGAGGAAGGAGATAATAAAAGTACGTGTTTGTGGGAGAAAGGAATTGGCAAAATGATCAGGGAAAGAGAAGGGCCTCAAAATAACAATTCACTTAAGGTATATTACACTAACAGTAGAAGTCTAAGAAATAAAATTAACGAATTAAATGCTCTTGTCTGCACAGAAAAAAATAGATATTATTGCACTTACCGAAACGTGGATGAATGTAGAAAATAGAGAACTATTAGCTGAATATCAAATAAATGGATTTAAACTATTTCACACAGATAGATATATTAGACGAGGAGGGGGAGTAGCCATATATGTTAGGGACAATTTGAAATGTAGTCTCAAAAATGGAATCAAAACTGAGCCACACACAGAAACTATTTGGATAGAATTATACGAAAAAGCAAACTATATTATAATAGGAGTTATATATAGGCCACCAAATTTAGACAGAATGGAAGCAAAGCATCTATGGGATGAAATATCTAGGGCATCTAGATCTAACAGTATTTACGTCAAGGGTGACTTTAATTTTAGGGGAATAAACTGGTTGAACAAAACAGGGAATAGTGAAGCAGAAGATTTTCTAGAATTAATTGACGATTGCTTTCTTACGCAACACATTAAGGAACCAACACGGGAAAATAATATTTTAGATTTAGTGTTAACTAACAGGGAAACACAAATTAATGACATCGAAATAGGGAGTGAGCTAGGGAACAGTGATCACAAAGAAATCAGATTTAGCATAGAATGGAATAGACCTGTAGGAGAAAATTCTGTTAAAGTGCCAGATTTTCGAAAAGCTGATTTTAATAGCCTTAGAAATTTTTTGGATCAAATTGATTGGAAAGTCTTGGGTATGGGGTGGGGGCCGGTCTTGGAGCGAGACATGAACCCAGCGATAGGTGACGTAAATGGGGATTTCGATGTGGATTCAATATATAACTTATTTAAGAATATTCTAAACAAAGCACAGGAACGTAGTATACCATACAAACTGAATAGATCGCATACCAATGACCCAAAGTGGATAACAAAGAATTTGAAGAACCTTATAGGTAAAAAGAGAGCTTGGTACAAAAGGATTTAAAATGGGGAGGTCACTTTAGAACAGGAATTCATACAACTGGTTAGAAATGTTAAAAAAGAGATATGGAAAGCAAAAAGAAACTATGAAGTTCGCATAGCAGGGCAAGCAAAGACAAATCCTAAAGGGTTTTTTCAGTTATATCGTACTAAGACTAGGGAAAGGATAGGTCCATTAAAAACGGAGACAGGTCAAATAACAGATAGTGATGAAGAGATGAGTAGTATTTTTAATAAATATTTTGTATCTGTATTTACTAAAGAGGAACTTAATAATATGCCTTCAGCTGAACAAGTCTATGTGGGTGGGGACGAGGACAGGTTGACGAGTTTAACAGTTACCAGGGAGGATGTTCTTAAACAAATAGTAAAACTCAAACCAAACAAATCCCCAGGGCCGGATGAAGTGTTTGCCAGGGTGCTTAAAGAATGCAAAGAGGAGCTTTGTGACCCACTGTCAACCATATTTAATAAATCAATAGAGTCAGGCAGAGTACCAGAGTTTTGGAAAGTTGCTAATGTGATACCAGTTTTTAAGAAAGGAGATAGATCACTTGCGTCTAACTATCGACCAATTAGCCTAACGTCTATTGTGGGAAAGTTACTCGAATCTATAATAGCAAATAAAATTCGTCTTCATCTTGAAAAACATAAATTAATAATTGAGTCGCAACATGGTTTTATAAATGGCCGTTCATGTTTAACAAATTTGTTATCTTTTTATTCTAACATAGTTGAGGCAGTTGATAGTGGTAAGGATTGTGTTGTTGTGTACCTTGACTTTAGCAAAGCTTTTGATACAGTGCCACATGAAAGACTGATTAAAAAGTTAGAGTCTCATGGTATTGCGGTGCTATATTAAGCTGGATTAGGGCATGGCTATACCAAAGGAAACAGAGAGTTAGTATAAATGGAGTCAAGTCAGAGTGGTAAAATGTTGTAAGTGGGGTGCCTCAGGGCTCTGTCCTGGGACCTCTGTTGTTTATAATATATATAAATGATTTAGATTCAGGCTTGAGTAGCAACATTTTCAAATTTGCCGATGATACGAAAATCGGCAGGGAAATTAATTCGGAGGAGGACTCACTATCACTTCAAGTTGATCTAGATAGGGTTTTGAAATGGTCGAAGGATTGGCAGATGCAGTTTAATGCTGATAAATGTAAAGTTCTGAGGTTAGGTAATGATGATAGGGTTACAAGATACGAGCTAGATGGTGTTGAGATTGCGAAGTCGAGTTGCGAAAGGGATCTGGGAGTTATGATTAGCAAGAATTTAAAACAAAAGGATCAATGCATAAATGTTCGTAATAAGGCAAATCGGACACTTGGATTTATTAATCGCAGCGTTAGTAACAAGACACCTGGTGTGGTTCTCAAGCTATATCTTGCTCTAGTTAGGCCCCATTTAGATTATGCAGTTCAGTTTTGGTCGCCATATTATAGAATGGATATAAATTCACTTGAACGTGTCCAGCGTAGGATGACTAAGTTAATTCCCCAAATTAGAAATCTTTCATATGAAGAAAGATTAACAAAGCTTAAGTCGCATTCACTGGAAAGGCGAAGAGTTAGGGGTGACATGATAGAGGTTTACAATTGGGTGAATGGACATAGCAAAGGGGATATTAATAGGGTATTAAAAGTATCAACACAAGACAGAACACGAAACAATGGGTATAAATTGGATAAGTTTAGATTTAGGAAAGACTTATGTAAATACTGGTTCAGTAACAGGGTTGTTGATTTGTGGAACCAATTACCGCGTAACATTGTGGAGGTGGGGTCCCTGGATTGTTTCAAGCGCGGGTTGGACAAGTATATGAGTGGGATTGGGTGGTTATAAATAGGAGCTGCCTCGTGGGGGCCAATAGGCCTTCTGCAGTTGCCTTTGTTCTTATGTTCTTATGTTATGGTCTTATGACAGTAGCACCACTGTCGCTCACGTCACAAATAATAAATTATCAAATAAGTATTGGTGAGATGTCGGATATTTTAATAGTGATATATTCTTAACAATTTTAACATGATCTTCCTCTCATAAATTTAGGGTGGAAAATAGTTTTGCATAATATGTAGTGTCGGTTCACGTCACTAGTATATACAAATATTCATCTTTAACAGCTTATTTCAATATCTTACATAAAGTACTGGAATAGTGATGGTTTATGTATAATAACAATTGTGGTATCTGTTGACAGGCTGGACAGCCCTTCACTGGGCAGCCGTAGGTCGTCACGACAACACTGTGAAGGTCCTCCTCGACGCTGGAGCAGACGTCAACGCTACAGATCTTAGAGGTAAGAGTCACACTTATGGATCCCAAAATTATATAACACTCATGTCACACAACACACCACACTTATCATGTGACAAAATGCAATATTTATATATTGTAATTTTACCAAAGTAGAGATATTGTAATTTTACCAAAGTAGAGAATGACTGTCTGTTTATAGTAGGAGGTCAAACTTTTCAAATAAAATATTGTCTTAAAGTATTCTGACCATTATTCACTGATTTTATGAAAATTAAGAGTAATTTCCTGTTGTGAATAATTTGGCCGTACTAGCATCAAACAGACAATTCTCCCTCAGCGTCAACAGTTTCTCAAGCAACTGCTCTATACTAGAGTAAGGGTAACTATTGTGTTTTAGTACTTCACACCACTGAGCTGCTCCCACTGTCGACCACCACACTTAAACTATTGTATTTTTATAAGACACAGCAAGAGAGAGAGACACAGAGAAACTCTGAAACAGAAACACAGCTGGAGACAGAGAGAGGCAGAGACAAAGATAGAGCAAGAGAATGAAACAGACAGTAGGTAAACAAACAGTAGGTAAAAGGTTGGATGGATAGACGAATAGGCGCATGAATAAATAGATAAGCCATAGGAGCCGTGATAAGGGTTCGAACCTATGTGCTGTGAGTTATCAGGCCCCCACTCTCTCTGTGTGATTTATTTCTGTGTTATAAATAGGTAAATATATGGATAGATAGGTAGACAGATGAATGGTTGGATGGAGGGATAAGTGGATGGATAGATAGATAGGTAAAAGTAGATGGATGGACAGAAAAATGGATGGATAGAGAGATGAATAGATGGATGGATGTATAGGTTTAGTGATGAAAAGATGGATGGATGTATAGGTAGAAAGATGAATAGACGAATAATTAGATGGATAGGTAGATGGAAATATAAGTGGGTGGATAGATGGGTAGAAAGATGAGTTGGTGCATGGATAGATAGATGAATAGATAGAAGGATAGAAAAATAGATCGATAGAAAAACAGATTGATTGATAGAAAACTTGATGGATATATTGCTTGAAGGATAGATGGCTGCACACATGGATGGAAAGAATGATAGGTGAATGGATAGATGATATATATATTTGGATAGATTGACAAAAAGATTGATAGATGATAAGGCAGATGGACAGATACACGAATAGACGTATGGAGAGAATGATAGATGGATAGATAGATATATGGATATATGGATGGCAAGATAGGTACATGGATGGATTGATGAATATATCTTAAATGAATGGATAGATTGTTGGTTAAATAGATGGATAGATAGATTGAGAGATCAATGATCTATTGATGATAGAAGAACATGAATAGCTAGATGGAAAGATAGATGGATCGATTGATAGATGGAATGCTGGATATGCAATGGAATGAATGATGTATAGATGATATATGGTATAGATATATAGATGGATGGATTGATAGATGAAAGAATAGATAAAAGAAGATATATATATATATATATATATATAGATATAGATATATATATATATATATATATATATATATATATATATATATATATATATATATATATATATATATATATATATATATATATATATATATATATATATATATATATATATATGACATAATTTGTACTCCTTACAACTCAAGGTCATTATGAAGTTTGTAACTTAGTTAATAAAGCTCCCAAGCGGGCTCTGGAGACCCTATGGCTCACAGTCCCAACCCTGGAACCGTGCACACCTCCTCCACACCTACCCACCGGTGACACACATATATAAACCTCTAGGAAACTTGAACTCTCGACAGGAGACATCTCCCGTCACGCAGGGTGCAGTCGCACCTCCACAGCTCTCCAGTATCATCTATTGATACTGGAAATGGCTCAAAAGGGCCACCACTTATGGGCTATTCATGCCCAAGCCACCTTTTGGGTGGCTTAATCTTCTCTCTCTCTCGTTAGCAGTGCACCATTTGGTCATCATTTGGTCCGGGAGACATCTCCCGTCACGCAGGGTGCAGTCGCGCCTCCACAGATCTCCAGTATCATCTTTTGATACTGGTAATGGCTCAAAATGGCCACCACTTACGGGCTATTCATGCCCGTGCCACCTTTTTGGTGGCTTAATCTTCATCATCATCATCTTGGACTCACTCTCTCTTATGAAACATCACCAAAGACTGCCTGAGTACTCTACCCTATCTTGCAACCCTGTTAAAATAGTATGGTGGCTTATCTGACTATACAGCCGGAGACAAACCCTCAGTTAGCAAGGTCTGGTCGACACAGATACACCTCCCCTCAAGTCAAGATGGCGTCCACCGCTCTTGCGTCATCGCTCCTTAATACTCTATGCTTTACATTTTCAACCAAACCCTTTATTGACTTTATTTACCATATTGCCCATGCATGATTTTTGATTGAGTCCATTTTCCCCTCACATAGTTAGGCTATTCCGGTTCACATTATTCCTAACAATCTCCAGCTGAGAAGGTACTACTTTGCTGGGCGGAGTATTACTGGTGACTCGCGGCCTCCCAGATATCAGCTGTAGATTTATTCCAATAAAACATTGTCCACTGTGTCCACCAACAATTATAATTGAAACTAACCTCCACAGGAGGTTAGGTTCGCAATAGACACTCAACACGCAGACAACTATATTTTTCCTGAAACAGACACAGAGAGGCAGAGACAAAGACATCTAGTGACAGAGACAAACAGTAGAAAAATGGATGGATATATGGCTGGTAAGATGGATAGACAGATAAATAGATGAATGGGTTAATGGTTGTCTAGGTAGAAGGATAGATTGGCGAAAAGATAAATGGAAATATAGTTCGCATGATTAACGGATAGAAAGATAATTAAGTGCATGGATAGATAGATGAATAGAAATCTAGTTGGAAAGATAGTTAGATAGATGAATAGAAAGCTAGTTGGAAAGATTACTACATAGATAGATAGATGGAGAGTGTGACGGTGTTCCCCCCCTTATATTTCTCCCACGCCTGCTGTAAGAGTCATGTCCGCTTTGCCCGAGCGTTCTCTACGTCGCAGGCATCAGTTTGATATATGTGGGAGAGTGTAGTGTTCTCGAGGTGGCGAGAAATTTGTAAAAGAAAAGTATTTTGGCCTGTGGTATAGGCCCTTTAGGGAGCCAATATGGCGCTGGCCCCGCCGTTTTGCCGCCAAAACTGTGTGACGTCAGTGGCGCCAGATTGGTCACCGACAGCGACGTGGCACAGGGAGCCAATGAAAACCTCTCTTGGCAAGTATGACGTCACGAAGGAAGGGGGGTCCGGTCATCGCGCCGCGGTGGCACCATCAATCTAAGACAACACGTCAAGGAGGTCGGACGTGCGCTGGGGGGTTATGTCAGTTGGACAGTTTACTCCGTCTCCGGAGGACTTATGCATCACCAACGGTCTGACAGCACCTGTGGGGTCTTCCTTCGTTCATGTGTTGGACCAGAGAGGGAATTGACAGAATATTGAGCAACAAATGCTCCCGGGACAGGTGTTGTGCAGGTGAAGTCTAGGCAGCAACGTATGCGACGACTGATAGCTTCACAGTGACGACGTAGTGGCTGGGTCAATCCTCCGTGAGGGAATCAGTCTGACAAGACACGTCAAGGTGGACAGATGTGTGAAGGTTGATCCTGTCAGTTTGACAGTTGAACTCAGATCCCGCGGATCTTACGCATCACCCGTAGTCTGCAAGTACGCCGAGAGGTCTTCCTTCATTCCATGTGTGGACCGGAGAAGGAATTGATGGAATATTGGGCATCAAGTGCTCCTGGGTCGGGTGCTGTGCAGGTGAAGTCTAGGTAGTATCGTCTGGGACGTTTGATAGCTTCACAGTGACGACGTAGCGGCTGGGCCAATCCACTGGGAAGCAGTGAAAGAAGATACTAATTGGGAATCCGTACGACTGCAGCCGAGACGTAGGTTGGCAGCCATAGTTGGGAGAAGTTGACGCCGGGAGACCGACTCCAACCCTACAAGACGTGGAGGAGGAGCACGGACCCGCGGAGGACAGAACACGGAGACGACGCGTTTATTTTGGGACGTTGATTGGGTTCCTGGAGGACACGACAGGGTGTGTGGGGGGGCGTTCCCTACACGAGGCGGGAGCCTGGACCAGGAGCTACAACTCAACTCTCACCGGAGGATAGGTGGAAGTAGGTGATTCTAGTTTCCCTCCCAATTCCCCTTTAGTCAGATATATTATTTAGTCAGAGTATTTTGTATGTCGTGAGCAAGGCTCACCAATGTCACGGTAGGACACAGTTGTGAGAAGTGGGGCTGGAGAAAGTTCTCACAGGATATTTGCGGTGTGTGGATACACCCGTGTTATTATTGAAGAGTTTGCTGTGTTAGTTGATGAATTCTTTCATGTGACATTTATGGTATAACTTATGCCAGAGAATATATATATATATAAAGTGAACCAGTTATTGGTGTTAGGCTATGTGCCCAGTATTGATATTATTACTATTATTGATATCTATGATTTATCTATATATATACATGCTTGTGTGTTGAATAATTTCTCATGTGTGCAGTGATCAATTGAATATTCGCCTACGAAAGGAATTACTGAGAACTCCAGTATTATATCTTGTAGCATTCGTTATCATTATATGAAGTACAGTGTGTTACGCCATGATAGTGAATTATTATGTTCATTAATATAGAAATATGTGATTGAGCTCAAGATCAGTGCAGTGAATCATCTGCGTTCTATTGCCATTATAGCAGTAATCGTGCTGTGTGTTAATACAGTGATAGTTGAGAATATAAAGAAACAGGCGTCTCACGCCAGACAAACAGATAAACGAACATTCGCGCGGTGAGAGTCGCTCAGCTGATTTTGACATTTGACGCAAGGGGGAAAGCGTGTTGCCATATAGTGTGCCCAAATTATATGTGGAGAGAGAGAGCGCGACTCCTGCTTGTACTTGTTTGCCTGTGGATATATGAATATGATCTGTTGAGTTTTAAGTATAATACAAAATTCCTTCTCGTTTATATTACCTTTCCATAATTCTTGCTGCTACCTAACTATTACAAAGGTGAGAGTGATAGATACATACCTGCCTGATATCAGATCTATTGAGTGTGTTCTTGCTGCTGTTACCACAATTCCACGAAACCACTGACGTGTTACTAGACACAGGAAACACCAGTTGGCGACCTTGTGGTTAATAGTAGAGCCCTTGCCGGGGCGGGCACACAGTTGAAAGAGCAAACTGTGTCCCCACTCATCTCTAACTACTAAGGCCGGTTGGGGATCGACTGGGGTACTCTCCTGGCGTACAGTGGCTCCGCGAGGATGGAGTGAAGACCCGCAGGGCTACAGTGAGTAAAGGTTATCGCTAATAGTGCGACCGTTGAGAGGACATCTTGTATACTGTTGCTCACCCTCTTATGGTGAACCCCGACAATAGATAAATGAATAGATGGATAGATTGATAGATTGTTGGATAGATGAATAGATTAATGGATAGATTAATGCATAGAAAGTGAAATTGATAGATTAATGGATAGAAAGCTAGATGGATAGATTAATGGATAGAAAACGAAATTGATAGATTAATGGATAGAAAGCTAGATGGACAGATTAATGGAAATAAAACTAGATCGAAATATTAATGGATAGAAAGCTAGATGGATAAATTAATGGGTAGATAGCTGCACAGATGGATGGATAGAGCGATGGATGCAAAGATGGATGTATGTATATAGATAAATGGACAGAGAGAAAGGCACATGAATGGATTGATGGATGCATAGATGGATGGATGTGTAGGTTGATGCATAGATGTATAGATAGATGGATAGGTAGGTGGATAGATCGATGGATACAGGGACCGACGGGTAGATAGAAGTATAGATAAATAGACCGATGAGTAGATGTATGGACAAATGGATTGATGTACAAGTGGACAGACAGAAATATAGATATATGGATTTATGGATTGCTAGATGGGTAGATAGATGAAGAGAAACATTCTTAAATAGACTGATGGTTAGATACCAGTTATATAGGTGAATAGATAGACTGAGATAGACGGACAGATAGATGGATATATTGATTGTTGGGGGAGTTGATGGAGAGATAAATGGATAGATGTATAGATGCACAGATTGATGGATAGATGGATGTATATAAGAATAGATTAATGGATATATAGATTAATGGACAGACAAATAGAGAGTTAGGTGGATATATAGATAAATAGAGAGATAGGTAGAAGGATAGATAGATAGACAGAGTGGAGACAGACTGACAGACTCAGGCAACTCCGGGTATTCCCCCAGTGCCATATATGGCACAAATGCTCTCAAACGTCCCCATGGTATCAAAAAACAATAAATGTTTAATATATATGGTGACATTATTCACAAGAAATATAAACTCAAAATATGTGTCTTACTGAATGGAAACACATTACTTGTATCATGCTACATACTCCAAACTTTACGTGTGAATGTCTGTCTGTCTGTTTGGCTGTTCGACGTTGGAGGCCACACGGTAGAGACTAGCATCGTCCATATTGACAGAGGGAATGGTCGGGTGTACAGGATGAACAATGGATGGTTCGGGAGGTCAGAATTGAAGAGGTAAAAGCATGCCAAGGTCACATTCACACCACCACTAAGATGTTTGGCAATAAAAGCCGTCTGCTTAGCTAAATATTTTCAAACAAACGTTCAGCTTAATCTTTTTTCTTATGGTAATATGTATCATTATACTCTGATCTTGGGAAAAGTAACATAAATTTCATGCGGTAAATAATTTGGCCGTACTCACATAAAACAGACGATTCTTCCACAGCTTTAAAGGTATATCAAGCCACGGCTCTTTATCAGAGTAAGTGGTAACTATTATTTGTTGAGTGTTTCACACGCTCTCCTAAGCTCCTCTCGCAAGCGATCACCCACACATTAGACAGACAGAGAGAGAGAGAGAGAGAGAGAGAGTGAGAGGGGAGAGAGAGAGAGAGAGAGAGAGAGAGAGAGAGAGAGAGAGAGAGAGAGAGAGAGAGAGAGAGAGAGAGAGAGAGAGAGGGGAAAGGGAGAGAGAGAGAGAGAGAGAGAGAGAGGGGAAAGGGAGAGAGAGAGGGGAAAGGGAGAGAGAGAGAGGGGGAAAGGGAGAGAGAGAGAGAGAGAGAGAGAGAGGGGAAAGGGAGAGAGAGAGGGGGGGAAAGGGAGAGAGAGAGAGAGAGAGAGAGAGAGAGAGAGAGAGAGAGAGAGAGAGAGAGGGGAAAGGGAGAGAGAGAGGGGGGGAAAGGGAGAGAGAGAGAGAGAGAGAGAGAGAGAGAGAGAGAGAGAGAGAGAGAGAGAGAGAGAGAGAGAGAGAGAGAGAGAGAGAGAGAGGAGGGAGAGAGAGGAGAGGGGGAGAGAGAGAGAGAGGGGGGAGAGAGAGAGAGAGAGAGGGGAGTGTCACGACCCTTGAGACTAAATAACGTTCTTCTCCCCACAGTGTAAAGAACAAATAAAAACCTGCCATGCCAATAGGTGTCTAGGGGTATAATTAATCACTGTATAAAAATGGGAGGACAATATATTTTGCTAAGGGTGACAACTTAACAACAATTAAATAAATAGTAGCCAGAAATATTTATCAGCATGTAATACTATAGAATGCAAGTAATTATTTGAGACCTGAGCACTATCACCAGAATATGGAGTAAGCCATAAATACACTAAAATCGCCTATCTAGATAAATTAATATTTATATTGGCTTAAAATAAACAAAAACCAAGAACTTAGCTTAAACACAACTGCACTCGACCGCAGCCGCCACTCTACTGCCCAGGACATGGTCCGCAGGCCCAACGTCGACTAACCGTCTACCCAAACACCAATTAACGTTCGCATGAACATTGTGAACATTCTATTTACAAAGGTCAGCTCTAAACTCCAACATTATTAACTAAGAGTTGTAATTACTGGTCTCACATTCCAAAAAATATTACAGCTACCCAATATGGGAATAAATAAATATAAAACTATAGGCAATTGATTTGCCAACAATCGCCCTGGCCATTCCCAAATATTGTCAACCGCCAACACGGCTAATTTCACGTGACATCCACCACCAAAACAAACCTTACACACTACCCAGCTAGCTATGTTATATATATATATAATGTATATATATCTATATACACAGATCTTATACAAATGACAGCAATATTTAAGAGGGGGGGGGGAAAGGGAGAGAGAGAGAGGGGAGAGAGAGAGAGGTGAGA
>NC_091151.1:62464509-62522104 GCF_040958095.1 Procambarus clarkii
TATCACACATAATCCCACTTGGTCAAATAGATGTATTGATAGATGGATACATAGATGGAATAGATAGATAGAAAGATGGATAGATTTTTAAATATACAGTCCACTTACTAATATTAAAATTAAATATGTACTTAGCCAAATAATCCCATATTGTCAAAGAGATGTATAGATAGATGGATGGATAGATGGATAAATAGATGGATAGATAGATGGATAGCTAGTTGAAAAATAAATGGATATATAGATGGAGAGATATATGGACATTTTAATGGATGGATGCAAAGATGGAGAAATATGTGAATATATGGATAGATAAATTGATGGATGGCTAAATAGTTAGTTGGAAAGATAAAGAAATAGATAGATGGATTGGTAGACAGATGGACAGATGGAAGACAGGCAGAGCCTGACAATGCCATGTATCCCCAGAGTGCAGTATATATATCAGGAAGCAGTTTACATAATTTTTAAGGTGTCACACGTTACAGAACATATAAAGTGACATGTGTGCGGAATATTTACTTGTGAAGGGAATATTTATTTTAAATATATTAGATTTCAATAGCATCAGTTTCAGTTAAATATTTGTTCAATTAAATTATATTTTATTATTTGGAAAATAGTGCACTGTATTTATTAAAAACTCCATATAAATAATTCCTCACATATATGGGGGTATTTACATATACAAATAACTAAATTGAAATAAATCAGTTGCTTCTTATTATTGAGACTTCAGATTACTTAAATTAACTAAATTTGGGTATTTCTAATAAGGAAAATGAATGTCAGTTTAGCTGAACAGGAGGTTTTGGTTTAGCTGGGACGCGTGTCTGTCACGTGAGCCCGGCATCTCTCCTGTCGACATGTGGCTATTGCGTCTCTCTCTGGGGACGATCCTTATTCTGAATAATACCAAACTCATCTTCTTTGAGATTGAACATCAGACTATCGACAAGTTACATTATAATATAAATAACAAATATTGGTCACTTTATTCAATTACAAATTATTGCGACATTTTCTTCTAGAGTGCTTACCCCTGGGGCTGGTGTTTCCTACCATCTAACCATACTCTCTGTAACTATGTGGCAACACTGTTTTTTAAGGAGTGAGTACGGGACTGAGGCACTTCCCTTGTTATGGGTGAGATCAGTGAGCAGTAGCATCATAGGAGTTACGTTGTGTGTGTGTGTGTGAGTGTGAGAGAGAGAGAGAGAGAGAGAGAGAGAGAGAGAGAGAGAGAGAGAGAGAGAGAGAGAGAGAGAGAGAGAGAGAGAGAGAGAGAGAGAGAGAGAGAGAGAGAGAGAGAGAGAGAGAGAGAGAGAGAGAGAGAGAGAGAGAGAGAGAGAGAGGAGAGAGAGAGAGTAGAGAGAGGAGAGAGAGAGGAGAGAGAGAGGAGAGAGAGAGAGGAGAGAGTTAACACAAAAGAAACCCCAGCACGGCTACACTCGTGTGTCCCGCTTGGAAGTTCATGGTGGAGCGTCTCATCTCCTTCGGCAGGGAGCATTCATGTCCCATAATATTTTCTCTTATTTTACAACTTAAGGAAAGGTATTTACTTAAGGAGAGGTAAATACCTCTCCCGGAAGTTTCAGTTTCAGTTTAAATACCATAGGACTTGTAAGTCGGGAAGAGAAGGATGGGGGATGCGGCAGAAATCTTGAGGAGGAACTGGAGACGAGGTGAAGAGGTGAGATGAAAGATCGGTGACCCAACCACCGTGGGTAAGAATTGCAGCTGATGCTGTAGTTGTAGAGTGGAGTGTTCATTGTTGCTCGCTGATGTGTCTTGCAGGAGGCAGGGCTTCTCGTCGCGGGGTTCTTTAAAACAGCTGGCAGTTGAGGGTTGATTACAGATGTTCATGTTAAATCATTTCGTTATTGGTCTTCTTTTTTTTTACAATTTCATCAAACTCTGATCTTTGGTCTTCTTCTTGGACTTGTCGGTCTTGGTCGTGGTAGTCTGACTTGGTGCTGGCCTTGTGGTGCTATCGTTGGGGTTGTTGGTGCGGTGTCTTAATGGAAATCGGCAGCTGAGTAGTGACATATCCGTGAAGGAGGAGATGGTGTTCCAACAGACACGTCCTCATGCGATTCATCAGATGAGTGAAGAGCAGAGGTGGTAGATTGCGAAGATAGTGTTCTCGAAGGTTGAGTTCTTGAAGGTTGAGTAGCAGCAGTAGGTACTGCAGCAGAGGGGACTTCATAGTATAGACCCTCTACAGGGTCACACCAAGGGTTCATTGAAGCTGAATTCACCACTGGGACGGGTGAAGGGTTAGCAACAGCCGGAGAAACATGTGGAGCAGGAGCTGACAGTAAGTATAAAGCGTGGCCGCGTTCACAGTGATGTCACGGTTAGTAACTGGAATTGTAGTAGAAGTGGAGGTCTCAGGAGGCAGACTCTTGCGAGCTGAAGGTACTACAACAGGATCTGAAGTCTGCATTGTAGTGGCGGAATCGCCGTCGGATGTAGAGTTGGCATCTTCCACAAGGTCAGTTGCTGGAGTTGAACCCGGAGTGTTGTAGACTTCTTCAGGAACAATGAAGGTAGGGAAGGTAGGATAATACAAGTCCTACAGAAGGAATAGAAAAACTTACTTCAGAAGCGTATCAAGTCTGTCTGAAACATGTTCCTTTGAGGAAAGCCAGAAAGAGATCTAACGTAGAAAGAGAACGCAGACGACACTATAAACGCAGGAAAAAAATAACGGAACTGCTTATGCAGACACGAATTTCCCGTCAAAGAAGGAATAATTTAAATAGGGAGATTGAAGAAATCGAGCGGAAATTGAAACACTCATATAAAACTGAAGAAAGGCAGTTAGAACAGAAAGCAATTCAGGAAATAAAGAAAAATCCAAAATATTTTTTCTCATATGCGAAATCAAAAGCAAAAACCACTGCCAGTATTGGACCTATTCGTACAAGTGAAGGTTCATACACGGAGGATGACAAAGAAATTAGTGAAATCCTAAAAAAGCAGTATGAGGACATGTTTAGCACTCCAATAAACAACATGAAGGTGGAAGATCCAGACAATTTCTTTATGCGGGATATTCAAACCCCGGTAAATATAACTGATATAAACACGAGCGCACTAAATTTTGAAAAAGAAATTGAAAACATGCCCATGCACTCGGCCCCAGGTCCAGACTCATGGAATTCAATATTTATAAAGAAATGCAAAGTGCCGGTAGCACAGGCACTCAGTATAGTGTGGAGGAAGAGCTTGGACACGGGGGAGATACCAGATGCACTTAAAGTAGCAGACATAGCCCCTCTACACAAGGGAGGGAGCAAAGCATGGCAAAAAATTATAGACCAGTTGCACTAACATCGCACATCATAAAAGTATTTGAGAGAGTGATTAGGAGTCAGGTCACCAATTTCATGGAGACCAATGACCTTCATAACCCAGGCCAACATGGATTTCGAGCGGGAAGATCGTGCCTCTCACAGCTACTTGAGCACTACGACAAAGTCACTGAGGCATTGGAAGAGAAACAGAATGCTGATGTGATATACACGGACTTCGCAAAGGCCTTCGATAAATGTGACCATGGCGTGATAGCACACAAAATGAAGTCAATGGGAATAACCGGTAAAGTAGGACGCTGGATACTCAGTTTTCTGTCAAACAGGACTCAGCGAGTAACTGTCAACCATATAAAATCTAGTCCAAGTGCAGTGAAAAGCTCTGTACCTCAGGGTACAGTCCTTGCACCACTGCTTTTCTTTATTCTCATATCAGATATAGACAAAAATACAAGTCACAGCTTCGTATCATCCTTTGCAGATGACACAAAAATCAGTATGAAAATTACCTCGGCTGAGGACATTGAAAAACTTCAAGCTGATATTAATAAAGTTTTCGACTGGGCATCAGAAAATAACATGATGTTTAACAGTGATAAATTCCAGGTACTCAGGTACGGTAAACATGAGGACCTTAAACATAATACAGAGTACAAAACACAATCAAATGTACCCATAGTAGGAAAACAGCATGTAAAGGATTTGGGAATAATAATGTCTGACGACCTAACGTTTAAGGAGCATAACCAAGCAAATATTGCGACAGCCAGAAAAATGATAGGATGGATTACGAGAACTTTCAAATCCAGGGATCCCATCACAATGGTTGTACTCTTCAAGGCACTTGTGTTGTCCCGTCTTGAGTACTGCTCAGTACTCACTTCCCCCTTCAAAGCAGGAGAGATTGCTGAAATAGAGGGAATACAGAGAACATATACGGCACGCATAGACGCAATAAAGCACCTAAATTATTGGGATCGTCTCAAAGCCCTCCAAATGTACTCACTAGAAAGAAGACGAGAGAGATATCAAATAATATACACCTGGAAGATACTGGAGGGCCAAGTACCAAATCTACACAGTAAAATAACAACGTACTGGAGTGAACGACATGGAAGAAAATGTAGAATAGAACCAATGAAGAGCAGAGGTGCCATAGGCACAATCAGAGAACACTGTATAAACATCAGAGGTCCGCGGTTGTTCAACGTCCTCCCAGCAAGCATAAGAAATATTGCCGGAACAACCGTGGACATTTTCAAGAGGAAACTAGATTTATTCCTCCAAGGAGTGCCGGACCAACCGGGCTGTGGTGGGTATGTGGGCCTGCGGGCCGCTCCAAGCAACAGCCTGGTGGACCAAACTCTCACAAGTCGAGCCTGGCCTCGGGCCGGGCTTGGGGAGTAGTCGAACTCCCAGAACCACATCAACCAGGTATCAACCAGGTATCAACCAGGAGACCGTTCGCTTTTTAGAGAATTTTCAGAAGTCTCACAAATTCTCTGGGGTTAGTGCCAGCAGTCATTCTGGCCGTCGATATCAAAGTTTTTACTGTGTTAGACAGTGGTTGGCCGGGATGGAGTGGAGGCGGCAATGGCTGGCTCGATGTGTGGCTGGTTGGTTGGGAGCAAAGGCCCCCATTGGCTGCTAGTGGCAGTAGCAGTAGCAGTGGGTCGTCCTCCCGGAATCACAGGGAAAATGGCGGCTTGGACGTTGAAACCTGAAGTTGAGGTTGACGCTGATTGGTTGGTTGCACCAGGGGTGCTGGTTCCGGTAGAAGATGTGTTTTTTTCCATGTTATGGGTGACTTCTTGTCTATGAGGGCAACGAATGGAGATTGTAGGATGATCGCCTTTGCAAAGCAAACAGCATAGTGTCTCTGACGTGCTGATAGAATAATGGTGATCAGCTGAACAGAAGCTACACTTCTAAATACTCTGGTTACATTTGCTGGTGGAGTGGGTGTACTCGTAGCACCGGAGGCACTGGTTGACCATGTGGAAACGTTCCATCTTCACACGGAATGGAGGAATGTGAATACCGAAGCTGTAAACGCCATTTCTGGTAGCCAGAGTAGCCGAATCAATGGTCCGGAAAGTATGCTTCAAGGAGCAATAACTGTTGAAGAAGTTAGCTTTATGGAGCTGTAAGCCCGGGTTGGATTCAGTGAAGTCGGTCATGAATGCGCTTTCATCTGCTAGATCTTGATCAGCGATCCATTGGCTGAGATCGTGAACAATGACAGAGCGTGCAGCCAGGTACTGACGTGGGAAATTGAGACGGAGGTGATGTCTGAGAAAAGTGGAGGTGTAGAACAGAACTTTGTCAACTTTCTCATCACTATAAAAGTAGCAGAGGATGTCCGTGCCTTCCTGTCTGATGTCGTTAGGTGTCACTCCCGCAACTTCTTTAAATAGCTTCAGGAGGGATGTCTTGGAGAACGGGTGCTCGTCCAGGAGCGTTCCCCGGATCCTGTAGCGTTTGTGGCCCATGGTGAACTTCCTGGTGGCCGATGGGTCTCTCTCTCAAAGACTACACGTCACTGGAGATGGCCTCCCGTCTCTACCCGGCATAAAACACCAAGTTAGGAGTGGGGTCTGACCATCTAGAGAGACGCAAGTCTTCTGCCAATTATTTACCCACCCTGCAGCGCTAGGTGCGAGAGAGATCGTGATCTGTGATGTGATCGTGATCTGATCTCCCGGAAGGAGAAGTATTTAAATTTTCTATATTTAAATTCTTTTTTGTTTTATTTTAATCTCATAATTTATTTTGTAAACAGTCGTCAGACTGTATGTATTAAGTTGTAAGTACAGAAATAAATACGTTTTGTATTCTGTAAGTTCGTGACGCAGCCATCACGTTTTCAACATAGTGAATGGAGGAATTAAATACGATTCTTTCTCTTTCGGATAAATCTAACTTAATTTTATTTGGTAAATTATACACAGCAACGAAAAGTATCTTTATCTGGTGTATATTTAATTAATTAAATGATATATAAATTAAATTGAACTAGGTGGGGAAATTTTTCCATGGCTTGCAACATAACATACTTATATCATAACACAATACTCCACGATTAAAACATATCGCACGACATCCTATATTGAATATATAAAACTGAACCTATGGTGTCACACATTACAAAAATCATATGATGCCCCAAAACAAACTTCACATATTACATCAAACAATACACCACCTTAATCTGTGATTTTCATTGACTGTTGGCTGTATTATAACAGCTTGATAATTGTTATTGGTTTAGCTTACATGACTGCCAGACCCAGTATTGTTCATTATCGTCTCGTACCGTGTATGGGTACTGTTGAAACGAATCTGTATGATCTGGGCTGGGTTGATTAGATAGGATCACTCCTGTTGCAAGATCCCACATTTTTTTAATTGGTTCCAACTACCCTCCTCATTCGTCTTGGTGACTTGTAATTGGCACTGATCTGTTCTTATTTAAGGAATTATCACAGTTGCTGGTTTAACAGAATCTACAGGAGGCGATGAGTAAAACCGCAATACCAGACCTCTCATTAATTTTCCTCATGCAGAAGGTATGAGATTTATTCCTTGCATTCTCTTTTTCGAGAGAATGTAATTGTTGTAATAGTCAGATCCACCAGAACACCAGTGTCCTTGATGTTAGAATGGACTTACAGTTCATCCAATTTCACCCCATTTCTTCGAAGATGTCTTGCGGTCGCCCAAGACCGCAAGACGTGTAGGTCAGACAGGATTTTGTCAACAACAATGGCATACACCAGTAGTGTGTACCTACCAAGATGGACATATGGCTTCCCCCACACCATAAGCCTGGAGTCCTGAATTAGTAAGAAACCAAGAAATGTTTAATGTTACCTGAGTAATGGGGGAATAATTTAATGCCTTCTGTCACCCCCATTGGTGATGAATGTCTAATGGGAGTCTTTATCAAACAACTTTCTAATATTTTTTGACTCCTTTATGACTAATTAATTATGTTGGTTGAAAGGTTTCAACTGCATTAGCCTTGAACAACAAGGCATTAATATTATCGTCTACCTTACAGTATTTGCTGTAAGGTAGCACCAGCATATTCACCCCTTCTTTGTCATAAGTTGGCAAGCATGTAGTGCATCGTTGCAAGTGCTGTACACGACTGATATTGTTTGATAGTCTGGGTAGGTAAAGCCTCTGAATATTGAATGATCCTGCTTGCAAAACAAATAGTTCCATTCAACTGTGGCACAAACTGGAGACTCAAGCTTCCAGTGTACAGATAAAATAACAAGTAAAGATTGGAATACCGGAGAGTTTCCCATGCTACCTTGCTTCCCTTTAAAATGTGCAGCCTTAGGATTGTAGTTAGCGTGGGTTTGTCATGGGTCACCTGACTGAGTTTGTCATGTGGCTTAATTTTGTCAAAGGTTCGCAAGATTGATAGCTGGTTTTAGACACTTTTCTTTGGCTTTTGGCTTTTCTCTCTGGGTAAGAAACGCTTTATTAAGGTGTCAGTAAATAGTTGTTAGAATGTCAGTAGATACTTTTCACTGTATAATTAGTTTTAAAAACCTCTCAGTTTCAATGGTGTTGATATATGTACAGAGGGAACTTAATAATGACCACCTCAAAACAAAAACTCTGTATGTACTCTGCATTGTTGGTTGGTGGAGGCAAGTCTAGCAGGTGGAAAGTAAGATGGTCATAAACAGTTAAGCATTATAATGTTTCCACCTTAGTAACTTGATAATATTATGGTGACTATCATCGATGTGGTTTATATTTACTATCACAGACTTAACTTCCACTTCCAGAGGCTCTTTCAAGTAGGTAAACTTAGTTATATTACTTATGTTAGTTTGGGAATTATACATGTGGAGGGATTCCCCAAATTCCTTGCAGTTCCGCCAATTTTCCTTTCAACGGTGGTTAAATTAGATGTGGGGAGGATTTACATTCTGTTATGCTTTAATATTATTTAATTTATAGAACTTGGCTTGGACATTATCCTCATACTGAGCCAAGCTGTATAGAATATGATCGAACAGATCAATTACTGACTTGTCAACTGGGACTTTCTTCATATAGTTTGCAGCTGCATCGTTCACTTCCTGGAACATGGTTTGTGCTACTTGTGAATTACTGTCCAGTAACGCAAGACTCATGCTATGATCAGTTGCTAACTGTTCGCACTTATGTAATTACCATGTCAAGTGGCCCTTAACCCTTAAGTGTAACAAATAGGTGGTGGATGGGGCTCGTTATGTAACCCGGGTTCAGGTTCCTCTCTCTTTCCTTCCTTCTTTCTACTCCCTCTACCCGTATTCTTACTTTTATTTCTAAACCAAGGGACTCCAAAACTTTTAACAAAGCCAACTCCACGCCACGTGGTCCTAAGACGATTGACCGACTTAGGATTCTACACCCAGTATGACGTGACCTAAGCTCTGAACAAAACCCTAGAGTCACCTCTGCTGCCACCACCAGACCAGTAATACAAGAGCAATGATCGAGGTCTGGATCGATCACGCTAATTAATCAACCTAGGGGCTTGATCCCCACTATAAACGATGACCTTGAGTGTGGAATAAATTACACGGTAATGATAATTCCGATTCGATGTTAGAATCGGCGCCCAATGCAACTCTGCCTCGTGTGGACCACGTGACCAGGACAAGTATACACATAAAACACATGGAAACAATAAAATGCAAATTAATAACAAATTTAATTTATTAAAAGAAAACTAAAACAAAATCTAAATGTGTTCACTCCCTATCACTTTAACACTCCCTACTTGACCTGAATGGCAAATGAGAAGACTATTTCTATACATAACCATAGCAACTATACCTTGGGCGACCAGCTAGATGTCTTGGCTGGTCTTGGGGAGAGGTAAGATGTTTGACCTCTCCCAGTTGCTTCCGTGACCACACTGATTTTTTTCCTTGTCTGGACTACCCCAGACAGAGTATTGTATTGTTCCGCATCGCTTACCCAGTTACTTTAGCAAGGTTAAGTTATAACAATTATCCTCTGTTTATACTGAATTGATCCAGACTGGTTGAATTATTTTACTTTAATTAGATTACACAACATCTAACGGCAAAGCTGTTCCCGATCACAAAAATGGTTATTAAAGCTTTGAGAAATATTAGACATGTCAACCCTGCTGACCTATGACCGCCGGTCACTCCGCCTTAAAAGTTAGATCTGATTCGTGACGTCACTGATGGTGACTTAAACTCAATAATTAGAATACTCTTGATATTGTATCCAGTACTATTATACCATACAATTTTAATGCAAAATGACTAAAGGCTAATTTTCTCTAAATTACTGAATACTATAGGATGATTCATTATACGCAGTTATGAACAAAGCGTCGGTTATTTCCACCGCGAATTCCCCTGGGGGTCAGGTCACCATGCGGCTCAGCTTCCCATTCTCTTTTGTCGATAAACCACTCTGGATAATTCTTACAACAGCCTAGTTTGTTACAACCCCCCCGCACAAGCACTTAGTAAACCTTGTTAATTTGTTAAAATTCACGAGGTTTAGTATCCAAACCCACAATTCAACTCATGCCACAAACAAAAGCTAACCTAACTAATAAAATTTGACAAATAATAGTCCAACATCATAATGAACATGTTCATATTTCATAAATTTCTCAGCTGTCAACTGACAGCAATCCTCCAATATCAGGAAACATACATCCTACCCTTACTGACATAGCTAAATAACATGTCCCTACTCTACCGTCAAAAACTAGCTATTAAACTCTCTTGGCTCTTCACTAGCCAAGTCCATGTGTCCTCTAGAGCCGGCCACACCGTGCTCAAACAAACATTAAAGTTATAAGTTCAGACTGAACTTTCAGTCATCCGGGAGCGTACTACGGAACTATCAAGTTCACATCCGTGTACTACCCACTCCCCATCAATGTCAACCTTGACATGTTAAGGAACACACCTAACGTTTATTACATGTATCTAAAAATATAAAAAAAATTCCTATACTATATCACAGGTTTCAGCTGACTGTACAGCCAAGTGTTCTCACTCACTAGAAGTGTCAATGTTTATATTGGTCCGCCTCTCCTGTGTTCAAACATTCTGAAAAAAATAGCACAACATAATTTTCCATAACCGTTTGTTCTGGGCTGAGACAATTACACAGGGGCTTCGATTTTGATTACTGACCAATTTATAGAGTAACATTTTCATATATTATACCAGAATTATTTTAAATCTGTTTTTCAACATTTAAAAGTATTGTGATTCTAACTCTGTTTTTCAACATTTAAACAAAAGTGTCCAGATATTCTTTTACACAGATGTTCAGAGCCAACTTTGTTGTTTTGTATCAATTGTTCATATTGAGTAATCGAAAAAAAAAAATCGATGCTGCTGGATGCTGAATGTAGTCGCTGACGATGACGGTGTCGATCTTGCTTCTTCTCATGTGTAGACATCAATACCTGGTCCTCTTGTACTCCCATCCGGTACTACTGAATGACGACAGAGTGTAGTAGAGCTGAGTGCCAAGTGACAGCTGTAGAATACTGTTACTTCGGCCATTAATCTTGCTCTCGACAGTCCACACGCCTTCGTATCAATCACAGTTCACACGGCAGTCTTGATGTTAAACTTGACGTCGCAGATGACCACAGCAGAGCAGGACTGGATGTACCAACGGTGTCTCTTAGCAAGAGTGATGTTAGAGGGTCGTAGAGGCGGGTTGCTTGTTTGCAGAACAGGTGAATCTCGTCTTCCATCATTGCTCACGTCATCTCAGGCGTTTCTTGATGTCCCCAGGTTACTAGGCCGTAAACACCAACTGTGTATACCCTCGTACCGCCGACTTTAGGCCAAAGGAGACAATTTTGCGACCTTCTATTGGCGAGTCCCGGTACTCTGTAGGGAAACCGTGCCTTCCACCTGTGACCGCCTTACTTCCGCTTTCTTGTTACTTCAGATGACGTAATCATTAATCTTCCGGCGAAATTCTTGAGTACTGCTACGTGCTTTCCATTTCTTGACCTCTCCTCCAACACTGCTGGAATGGCTGCAGTCTTGATGACGCAGCAGGTGGGTAGTGGTGATCTCGAGACAGCTACCCCGGCGTTGTATGGCACCTCCGGTGACTGCTATAATGTGGACAGCTCGCTGGCCCTGACAACCTCGTTAGTGACGTGAGGCGTCGGCCGGGTGACTCTTGGACAGTCACTCATCCCCAAAGTAACTGATGTATGGGTTACTGGGTCTAGTGGGGGGAGGGCTTTGTGTAACGTGCCTCCCCCCTCGGTCTTTACAGACAAGGGTTCACGTGTGGCTGGAACAACTGGGTCGGTGTACCAATCAGACCTGGGAACAGACAGACACAACACAGCGGAAGCATAGATATACTCTGGGTTTGGTGGAGGTGGAACCCCAGAGCACGGTAAAAGTTGCTACCTGAGTCAAGTATAGACATAGTACATCTCATTGCCTTTGCAGGAAAATCTAATGAACACTAAATTATACTAACCAAGGAAGTTACTTTACTGTATAGCGCGAGATCTCGTCACCATAGGGTGGCGAGACTGCACCTGACTACTGATGAGCGATGACAGAGGGTCATCCTCATCTTCTGACTCGTCGGTGAAGCCATGAGTCAGCACTGCTGAGTCAGGAACTAGACCAGCTGAAGGCAGTTCTAATTCCTCTCTAGCATGATAATGTTTCAATTTATTCACGTGAATTGTCCTTTCCACCTGGTCCTCGAACACTCCCTTTATAACAAGATTAACCGGCCCCGCCCTTTTAATTACTCTATAGGGTCCTCGCCACCACGGAGCTAGTTTCCTGCTCTGATTGGCGGGCGCAGCCTCATTCACTCTCAATACGAGGCTTCCTTCCTTCAACTCAAGAGGGCGCACTTTCTTGTCATAAAAATGAGCATACCGAGTCCGTGCCTTCTTGGACGCTTCAGCTGCAATATTCCATGCATTTCTCATTTTTCCAAGGACCTCTGAAGGATAGTCCTCCCCGTATGCAACATTATGTCTGTTAAGCAGACCTGACGGGAAATTGCATGAATTACCAGTAAACAAATGAAGTGGTTGGGTGTTAATTGATTGGTGGATGGCAGTATTCAAGGCGAACTGAACATAGGGTAGGTGTTCATCCCAGGTGTTTGCATCATGTTCAGCAAGGATTGCAAGCATATCCTTGACTGAACGATTAGTCCGTTCCGTCATTCCGTTTGCTTGTGGGTGGTAGGCCGTTGTAAAAGCCGAAGTTGTCTCTAAAATCTTACAAACTTCTCTAAATATATTCCCATTGAATTCTTGACCCCGGTCAGAGACTAAAACTTTAGGAGGTCCGAATACAGTAACGAACCTACGCAAGAACGCATCTGCAACCGTACGAGAATCCTTCTGAGGTAATGCAACTAGTGTAGTGTATCTAGACAGATGGTCAACTAGCACCAACACGTATCTGTTACCTGAATGACTGTGGTGTAAATCAATCAGATCGGCCCCCACACGATCTAACGGTTCACGAATTTCAGGAAATTCCTGAAGTGGGGCTTGTACCTTAAGGGTACCTTTCCTCCTCTGGCAACGAGGGCACGACTTCACGAAATTGATTACCTCAGAAAGTAATCCTGGAAAATAAAATAGAGACTTTGCTTTTAAGTGCGTTTTAAAGATCCCCGGATGCCCTGCAATTTTTGAAGCATGTGCAAGCTTTAACGCTGATGACCGCAACGCGTCCGGAATAACTAGCTGAAATACTGCCCTATCATTCTGGCTATTAACATAATACAGGACGCCCTGTTTCATCTCAAAATCATGTATAGGTAAATTCTTTTTCTTTTTCGGGTATTTTCCTCCCTCTAAATACTCAATAATCTCTTTCCATCTCGGCTCGTTCATCTGGTATTCTCTCATTTTATCCGATGGAATGGTTTCAATATTTTCATTAATCTGCATTGCCGCTATATTTCTACTTAGCGTATCTGGCACAACATGGGCTGGACCAGGCTTGTACAAGATCTGGAATGAGTGGGCCGAAAGTTCGTGAGACCAGCGTGACATTCGTGGGCATTTTGTTCGCTTTTTAAATATGTGTGTTAACGCTCGATGGTCTGTGTAGATTACAAAATGCCGCTGAAATAGGTAAGGCTCGAAATACCTAACTGATTCTACTACTGCCAGTGCCTCCCGATCCGTAGCTGAATAACGAACTTCAGGTCCTTTGACCTTCCTACTGAAATAGGCTACTGGATGGGGTAAATTATCTGCGTCTCGCTGAATTAAGCACCCGCCAATAGCAATACCGCTGGCGTCAGTGTGCACTTCCCACTCTTTCTCAAAATCAGGAATAGCCAATACCGGTGTCGTGATTAGTTGGTCTTTCAGTTTGCGATAGGCCTCGTCATGTTCAGATTTCCACACAAACTTCGCATTTTTCTTTGTCAGATCAGTCAGGGGTGCTGAAAGGCCAGCGAAACCTTCAATATGACGACGAAAATATCCGGCCGCCCCCAAAAACCTACGCACGTCCTTTGCTGTCCTAGGAGTAGGCATGTCAGCAATGGCGCGGCAAGAATCTGGGTCAGGTCGGATACCGTCTGGGCACACCTGGAACCCCAGAAATTTGAATTTCTGAGCCGCCAGGGTGCACTTCTGAACATTCAGCCTGAAACCTGCCTGATCTAACAACTTCAAAGTCTCAGTCAAGTCCTGTAGGTGTTCCTCAAACGTCCTGGAATATATCACAACATCATCCAGGTACGCTAAAGAATGCCTACCCAGTACCGGACTAAGGATAAAGTTGATGGCCCTCTGAAACGACGAAGGCGCTGTCTTCAAACCAAACGGCATCCTACGGAATTGATAAGTGTGCCTACCATCCGAGAATGCTGTTTTTTCCCTATCCTGTTCTGCCACCGGAATCGCCCAATACGCCGATTTTGCGTCAAGAGTTGAGAAATACTTAGCAGCACCAAATTGATCTATTATCTCCTGTATTCGGGGCAACGGATACACATCACCCTTAGTTAATTCGTTCACCTTCCGGTAGTCAACACAGAAACGATAACTACCGTCCGGTTTCCGAACTAGCACAACAGGAGAGAGCCATGGTGACGTACTAGGCTCTATTACGCCCTGTCTCAACATTTTCTGGCACTCCTCCCTGATAATGTTCTTTGCCTGTTCCGGCAACCTCCACTGTCTTGTGTACACAGGCAAATGGTCACCAGTTGGAATGGTGTGCTCGATCTTATCAAGGAGACCAATCTGGTCATCCTCTGTCGCAAACAATTTCGGGAATTTTCGTAAAACTCCTCTCAGTGCCTTCCTATCCGCCTGTGCAACATGTTGCAAATCAAGTGCTGAAATTAATTTTTCCACTTCCTCTACATTCTGTGCAACATTTCTCGTCTGGTATTGTACTTTGGATGGTGTTTTAGTTTTCAACATATTTAGTGCACTACATTGTGCGCATTATATTTCAGCTTCCTCTTAATTGAAGCTACAACTGGGGGATGGTCGATCATCTCCACTGGGTAGGAAGTCTGTCCCAACTGCAACCTGCAGTTCCTAGCCCCTTTTTGAGCAGACAAGGAATAATTAAATCGCGACAGAAAATCAGTTCCCATTAAGATGTGACCAGGAAAATCAAGGTTCTCTACGATCGTACATGTGTGAGGCTGCAATGCCCCATCAATCTCAAAATTAACTGTACCTTGACCTACGATCTCAATCTTTTCCCCATTGACTGCTGTTAATGTCTTTGCGCAACGTTGAAGACGTGCATACTTAAAATTGCTGAAGGCTGACTTTTTAATTACCGTTGCCTGGCTTCCTGTATCAACAAAAGCTGTCAATCTCACACCTTCCACTTTCACCTCAAAAGTAGGCCTACCATCACTAGGAGCCTGCTTTCATGCTTTCGTAGGAATGACTTCGCAATCCCTCTGTATATGCCCGCGCTTCCAGCAGGAGTAACACCTCCGCGGATCTCTGTTGGTACCCCGCGCAGGGTGGCTCGAACTTGCAGCTGAGGGCTGCTTCCCGCCTGATGAACCCGCGCCACAGTTACTCGGCTTGGCTCCCTCGCCTTTACTTAACGCCTCTACGTATGGCGACAACTGAGTGCCCGGCGTCTCCGTGCGCATCTGCCTGTCTAAGGCTGTGGCGGCCTGGGGTTGGGGTTGAGGTATGGTGTGGGTGGCCTGGGGTTGGGGTGTGGATGGAGGTTGGGGTTGAGGTATGGTGTGGGTGGCCTCGGGTTGGGGTGTGGATTGAGGTTGGGGTTGAGGTATGGTGTGGGTGACCTCAGGCTGGGGTGTGGATTGAGGTTGGGGTGGGTATGGGGTGGCCTGGGGCTGGAATGGGTATGGGTATGGGTATGGGTATGGGGTGGCCTGGGGTTGGTATGGGTATGGGGTGGCCTGGGGTTGGTATGGGTATGGAGTGGCCTGGGGTTGGGGGAAGGGTTGGTATGGGAACTGAGGATGGGGTTGGTATGGGAATTGAGGATGGGGTTGGTATGGGAATTGAGGATGGGGTTGGGGTTGTTGTAGTGACGGATGAGGTGTACCTAGGTGGTCCCCAGTGGTGTCGGAAGAGGTGCTGTCCTCTACACTCCCATTCCCACTGGTCCCTACTGACTGGCCATTATCTGGGTTAAACATTTTCTGTGATTCCTGGTGTGCCACGTCTCTTCTAAACTACCCTTTAGTACTCCCTCGACCCGGACTCACTACAACCGTGATCTTACACAAAAAAAAAAATCACAACTCTATTCTAAGAGAAAACTACTAAATTCCCAAAATAGGAAATACACCGATTTATCGAGAGAATCGCTGAAGTGAATCCAATGAATGAGTGTCTGCCCCGCACTCGTGTCTGATCGTGAAATACCCCGCAGTTCTATTGCTGAAACCTAAGTCCTTTACGTTAAAACAAATTAAGGAATCTAATTTATATAAAACAATTTAAATGATAACGCAACTAACGCGTAGCACTCGTGATGGATTAATAAAGAATATTTACTGTACTTGAATACTAAACGCGCTTGAAGTGAGCAGCGTGGCCACTGATGACTGATGGAGCGGGACCAGCTGCGCTGAAAAAAAACTAAGTCCCGCGCTTTTTCGCTTAAACGCTGAAAAATCAAAATTTTTGTTCTGAAGGAAAATAACTAGTTTTACGTTAATAAACCGCTCTAGCGATTAATATAGACACCCAGGACCTATAAATGCTTACTAAAAATTGAATTTTTATCAAAAAAACTACGTTTTTACTCAATTGTTGGACTCTGCCAATTTTCCTGACTCCGAGGGAAAAAAATTTCTATCACCCCAAATATCACAAAACTCCTTTAATTCACAAAAATTTGGGTTTCTCGTTTCCAGATATACATACGTTATTATTCACTACCGACGTTGTATGCAGAACAATACTGACACTTCGGGCGGTTTCAACACTCACTAATTCGAATTTTCGTCAAAATCCGAGATTTTCACCTCAAATGGACTCTGACAAAATTACGACACGATTTTCTCGAAAAATAACTAAATTCGGCAAAAATGTAATTATCACTGTTTAATGCTTTACGAACAGAATTACGCCCCTTGCGCGCACTAGAGAGTAATACTGGCCCCAGAATATACACGAAACATGAAAAATTAGAATTTCCGCCAAAAAGTCAGATTCTAGCCCAAGCTGGACTTAGAAAATTTTCCACCTATGTTTCTACTGAAAACAGAGTTCTAAGTCTAAAACACAATTCTACCGTCTTACTGGTAAAAACTAGAAAATATCACACGCATCGACTGGGGAATCCTAATGATACCCAGATCATACACGTGACCCACGAATACAAATTAATTACAGTTAACGACTTTCCGACATCGACTTAGCTGTGGGAACCGACCTGTGAGATTTATATTTATTTAATTTATATGAATTTATATTTACATTAATTTATATACTTCGATAGCAATTTGTATAATAATGAGTGGACTGTATTTCTGCAATAATCTCAATCTCACAAATCGATCCTCTACACATTAGGGGGGGTTTATATTACACATATGCAGCCAATCAAATTACAGTAATAGCTACATACATTGATGAGGTTCCTTCTCTTATAGTACAGCAGGTTAGTCCACCAGGTATAACTAGAGTGTAGACACCAAATTATCCTCTTTGAGGTAGCTTCTATCACCCAGTAACTGGTGCACATAATCTTGCATCCTCGTCTTGACCTGTCAAAAGTGCGCTAGCTGTGAAGCCAGAATCCTATATATGACAAGCTATATCAGAGAAAACACTATACAGTACATGGAACATTAAAGACCTGGCTTAATTACCTTTAGTATGAGGCGATTTCGCGTTCTAACCGGCTAACCCTATATCCTGACATTAATGGCCATAAATGAATGATAAACGGGTTTCGGATAGACACTTAACTTGTATTTGTAGACAGCGTGTTGACAATGGTACACCTTTGGGTTCCATAACACTACGTCCAAGTAAATTTAACAGGAGCCGAATTTGCTCCCGTGTGAGCCTCTGGTCTCAATATCAACAATGGCTGCCCTCCTTCCTCCACTCTGACGCCTGGCTTACATTGCCCAGATTTCAGAACGTGATAGAAGGGTCACATTTACTCTACTTTAATATTGATAATTAAGTTAATTTATATAAGATGTTTTTATGATGATAAAGTCCAAAGACTTATGTATTTAAGAATAATTCCCAGCAGAATAGCTGGTGAATTATAATAGTATGTGGTGATGATATCCCGTTTTCTATAGACGGTAATTCCACTACAAGTTACGTTTTCTATGGGTAACTTGTTGGTAATACAGCTATTATCTGTATGATATATTAAATGGTGTCGGATTTTCCGACATAATTCCCCAGGGGGCTGCTCACGGGTCGAAGTCCTCTTTAGAACAGACGAACACCGATACTCCTCCTTCGAATTATTTGAATAATTTGATGTTAGTAGTTAGTAATCACACATTTGTGCGTCTGTTCGTACAGGACGGATGTCCCGTACTAGAGTTGCAGGGGTTAGAAGTCTAATGCAATTTCATTTCCCTGTCAACTATTGAAAGGCTAATATTCAAGCCTTATTACATATTATTTAACCCAGAAGACTGGATGTGATCAAGTACTACAGTCAAGTATGATTCAGGGACTGCAGTGAGATCAGTGACATTAGATATAACTTGAAGTTTGTTCAGGTAACTGGTCACTGATATATAAACACTGAGGCCCATGGAATACATCTTGATTAAATAATAAATGTATCAAATCAGTCATCAGATTTATTGGGGCTTTAATTTAGTTAATTGATTCAGAAGATTGAATAGCTCATCATTAAAGTAAAGTATAGTTCTGAGACTGCAGTGGGTTCAGTGACATTGGTCGCAGTGACTTGTAGCTGTTTTAGGCTACTGTTCACTGATTTGCCACTGAGGCCTCATGAACTCATCTTCAGCTTCAAATGATGATACTAACATCAAGCTCTGTTGGTATAGTCAGCTGTAATCTCCTTAGTATAATGCTACTGGAGAAATATAATCAGCTGACAAATTTAGGTTTCTACTGGTATTGTTTATCTGCAGGCATAGGTCTCCTCAGGCTTGATACTGGGCCTGAGAGTAATTTACCTCCTGCAGAGTTTAACATGGTTATGCCCTGATATTTAGTAGGGCTACCAATGAATTGATGGCAATAGTCTGTCCCTACAAGGAGACCGAAGTCGTTGAGGTGATCAGACTTAATATTATCTGCCAATTTTATTCCTCTATTTCTCAGGAATTTGGCTGTTGCTCTCAGACCTTGAACTTGTAGGTCTACTGGTATCTTGTCCACCACAATGGCTTGTACTCGACAGACGTACCTGCCTAAACGTACTGATGGTTGTACCACCTGGTAGACTTGAGGTCCTGCATCTGTTACAAACCCTGAGATGTTGAATGACGTCTGGGCTACAGGCCTTAATTGTAATTCATCTGCCAACTTTTTAGTGATATATGTTCTCTGGGATCCTTGGTCAAACAACCCACGGGTATGGACCTTGGCCCTCTTATTCAGGATGGTAATTTGGGCAGTAGGCAAAGTCGTATTACCTTTAGACTTTGCCGATTGGACACTCTTTGTTGGTTGCACCTTGCAGTACTGTACTGTGGTGGGAATGCTATCTTCCACCTTGGGGTTTGGAGACGTTGTTTTGGTGTCTCTGCACAATGCTGCATGGTGCTGACCTTTGTTACACCTATTACAGGTGTGTAATTGGGTATCACAGTCGTTGATGTTATGTTTCCTGAGGCACCTCGTGCAATGTTGCAAATCTTTGAGTCGCTCAACACGGGCGTCACTATCAGGAAAATTAGGGCAGTGGTACACTGAATGTTTCTCATTGCAGAACAAACATGTTCCATAGCTTCCAGTACCCTTTGGTGTCACGTTCTTGGGTGACACAGTAACTATAGGCTTGGAGGGTCCCACTGCATATACGCCGACACTGCTACTGTTCCACTTTGGTGTTGAATTATATTGTCTAGATTGATTTGGAGTACCTTTGGTACTCTGTGGTTTACTATTATTGGTTTCTGAGGGTTTACTTGGTGGTTTTAATTTGTCATGTGTTCGTAATTGATGAACTATTGACTTTAAACCTTCAGATATTTCATTCATGGCTAAGATGCTTTTATTGTAATGAGCACTCATTTGTCTCAATATGTCCCTAGGTATTTTTTCCTGGACAATTATTTTCAAGACCCACTCAGCCCCGTTTGTATCTGCTGTCAGGCTGAGGGCATTGATCAATGATTCTACCTCCAGCTTGAAGACTTGGAGTGAATCAGCTGAAGCCTCCGGTGGGGGTAAATGCAACAGCTCATGAACTAAATGTGATGTTCTTACTTCTGGATCAGCATAATTATCCTTGAGGAGTTTTACTGCCAGATCATAGCCGTCATTAGTTAATCTCAGATGGGATACTACTGTTTTAGCCTCACCTGATAATTGGCCTTGCAAATAAGAGAATTTACTACTCTTTGGTAAAGATTGTTTTGAGTCTACAAGGTCAACGAATTTGTTCCAAAATTCGTCCCAATCTTCCTCATCTTTTCCTGAGAAAGTGGGTAAATTAATTGGAGGGAGTCGAGCTTCTGCTTGACTCGTATTAGATGCAACTGTTGTTGTTGTTGCTGCTGCCTTGTTCTGGGCAATTAATTTGACATAAGGCTGTAACGTGGCCTGAGTGTGATCTTCATAATTCGCAAGATCAACCATAATGTCGTCTATTTCTGTTTCTGATAAATTAGTGTTGGCAAGTTCAGCCACATATGTTGCTATTTGGCATTTGATTTGCTCAAATTTACCTGCAGCTGCTTGATAATAGCTTTCCAGGTCAGCATAATCAACTTGAGATTGTTGTGACAAATCTTCACATTTCTTGATCTGTCTTGTTAAGTGGCCTTTAAGACCTGCAAGGGTTCTTTTCATTCTCCCTGCATTATCCATACTGGCTAGTTGGTGAAGCCTTGTGGGGCTTGTACTTGGGCTGCTCATAATACTGAACAAGCTCTAATGGTAGCCTAGGGTAAATTCTGAACTCACTAGGCAATAATCCTACCTCTACTAGAGGTTAGCACTTAAAATTAATACACATTATATATATATACAATCATACACACTAATGATTTGAGTGATAAACCAGTGTCACTGGAAGTACCTTTAGGTTAGCTCCTCTATATCACCCTAGGATGGAAGAGACACTAATTAATCACTCAAAGGTGTAATGATCATAAGTAAATTATTATATATACAACTCAACTCGAGTTGATAAAAATTACACCCAAAATAGGGTCTGGACCATTCATTAATGGTGTTAGGTTGATCAATATAGTACAACTGACTATGGTAATAATGGGACTAGGATGAACGATAATAGTTCAACTAGTCAATGGTTAATATCCTACCCTGTTGTGGGTTGGCAATTAGTAAATATTATACTGTGATCACTAGTGCAATTTATATTAAATAATTCTCTATTTTGGAGAAATAATATACACAATTATTGATAATAGCCTCTTAATTAGCCTCTATGAAACTTCTAATATTATCTAGAAGTATTAAATATTATTAGTGACCTCGCGAAATAAAGTCCACAAAATTCGTAGATAATCTCTCGCGAAATGTAACACCACGAAATCCGTGAACAATCTCGCGAAGACACAGTCACTAATTTGGCTGGATTCTATATTAGCGCTGTCATTTCACGAAATAACACGCCACCAAATATCTGTGGGTGTGCATGAAACCGCTGACGAAGCTGAACTGGGCTGAGGGAGGCTCCTGAGCTCCCACGAGGCAACGCCGCTGTATTGACTGGCTTTGTTTAAATAACACTGCACTAGTATATTTAATGAATCCACTGGATAACTGGTTCATCCGGTACTAAGATGACCAAATGTGGGTTCAAAGGACCGAATATTCCGGTTCCGAAGGTCCAAATAATGTGGGAACCGACCTGTGAGATTTATATTTATTTAATTTATATGAATTTATATTTACATTAATTTATATACTTCGATAGCAATTTGTATAATAATGAGTGGACTGTATTTCTGCAATAATCTCAATCTCACAAATCGATCCTCTACACATTAGGGGGGGTTTATATTACACATATGCAGCCAATCAAATTACAGTAATAGCTACATACATTGATGAGGTTCCTTCTCTTATAGTACAGCAGGTTAGTCCACCAGGTATAACTAGAGTGTAGACACCAAATTATCCTCTTTGAGGTAGCTTCTATCACCCAGTAACTGGTGCACATAATCTTGCATCCTCGTCTTGACCTGTCAAAAGTGCGCTAGCTGTGAAGCCAGAATCCTATATATGACAAGCTATATCAGAGAAAACACTATACAGTACATGGAACATTAAAGACCTGGCTTAATTACCTTTAGTATGAGGCGATTTCGCGTTCTAACCGGCTAACCCTATATCCTGACATTAATGGCCATAAATGAATGATAAACGGGTTTCGGATAGACACTTAACTTGTATTTGTAGACAGCGTGTTGACAATGGTACACCTTTGGGTTCCATAACACTACGTCCAAGTAAATTTAACAGGAGCCGAATTTGCTCCCGTGTGAGCCTCTGGTCTCAATATCAACAATGGCTGCCCTCCTTCCTCCACTCTGACGCCTGGCTTACATTGTCCAGATTTCAGAACGTGATAGAAGGGTCACATTTACTCTACTTTAATATTGATAATTAAGTTAATTTATATAAGATGTTTTTATGATGATAAAGTCCAAAGACTTATGTATTTAAGAATAATTCCCAGCAGAATAGCTGGTGAATTATAATAGTATGTGGTGATGATATCCCGTTTTCTATAGACGGTAATTCCACTACAAGTTACGTTTTCTATGGGTAACTTGTTGGTAATACAGCTATTATCTGTATGATATATTAAATGGTGTCGGATTTTCCGACATTAGCCGAAAACTTATCCCAAAATACTTAGAAATATTCCATGGACAAATAACATTTACACGCAACTTACTATCCCTTAAACTCCTTCACTTATCTATCGTGACCGACATATAGCCCTAAGTCCAGAGGATTAACAACGCCTCTGACTAAGACTAATAGAACAGGGAATAACAAAACTTAACGTACGCACTTAGCCTAATATGCAAGAAAACGCTAAACACTTGGGAAAAATTTTAACCGGGGATTGAATTTAGGGGAAAAAATTAATCTAGAACAACGCAAATAAACGGAAATTACTTTATAAATTTAAGTATACTTAATTAAAAAAATGCACTCGACTTAATCTTATAATTGTTCCTACCGGCTCGCCGTACCACACCTAGCCTAGAGGCCACACCATCTAGGTTCCAACAGAGCGACACGCAGCTTTCAGCAACAATTATGACTAGGGACGACTCAACCTCCACTAAGTGTGCGATCACTTAGTTGTTGAATCGCTGCTAGGTAGGTTACTAGTCCGTCCCTCGGAGGCCGCAACGCCCTTCACGGATTACGTTTTTCCTAGCGTTTTGGGTCGTCTAATAACGCCCTCGGACTATCTACTGGCGTCCCACAGATATATCCGCCCCCGACAGCCCTCAAGGAACTGCTGTTGAGAGTATGGCGGCTCCCAACACCTCTGAATTAATTGCAATGGGTCGAGTATGGTACCCAGTCCAATCAACTCGGAGCGGTCTCCTTTTCAATAAATCTATTTTAACAGCCTAATCTTACTAACTAACCTTAATCATATCAGCCCGCATGACCCAAGATTCGCCAATCCCCACTCAAACGCACTTGTGGGGCGCACTGCTAATCCCGGCCCGCGGCTGTCTCCTTAGCATCCGCGCACGTGTTCGAACGGCTAGACGCGTGAGCCTTTCAACAATTTCAAACAAAATTGTTGAAACCACCGCTGTGCACCATTGTAACCCGGGTTCAGGTTCCTCTCTCTTTCCTTCCTTCTTTCTACTCCCTCTACCCGTATTCTTACTTTTATTTCTAAACCAAGGGACTCCAAAACTTTTAACAAAGCCAACTCCACGCCACGTGGTCCTAAGACGATTGACCGACTTAGGATTCTACACCCAGTATGACGTGACCTAAGCTCTGAACAAAACCCTAGAGTCACCTCTGCTGCCACCACCAGACCAGTAATACAAGAGCAATGATCGAGGTCTGGATCGATCACGCTAATTAATCAACCTAGGGGCTTGATCCCCACTATAAACGATGACCTTGAGTGTGGAATAAATTACACGGTAATGATAATTCCGATTCGATGTTAGAATCGGCGCCCAATGCAACTCTGCCTCGTGTGGACCACGTGACCAGGACAAGTATACACATAAAACACATGGAAACAATAAAATGCAAATTAATAACAAATTTAATTTATTAAAAGAAAACTAAAACAAAATCTAAATGTGTTCACTCCCTATCACTTTAACACTCCCTACTTGACCTGAATGGCAAATGAGAAGACTATTTCTATACATAACCATAGCAACTATACCTTGGGCGACCAGCTAGATGTCTTGGCTGGTCTTGGGGAGAGGTAAGATATTTGACCTCTCCCAGTTGCTTCCGTGACCACACTGATTTTTTTCCTTGTCTGGACTACCCCAGACAGAGTATTGTATTGTTCCGCATCGCTTACCCAGTTACTTTAGCAAGGTTAAGTTATAACAATTATCCTCTGTTTATACTGAATTGATCCAGACTGGTTGAATTATTTTACTTTAATTAGATTACACAACATCTAACGGCAAAGCTGTTCCCGATCACAAAAATGGTTATTAAAGCTTTGAGAAATATTAGACATGTCAACCCTGCTGACCTATGACCGCCGGTCACTCCGCCTTAAAAGTTAGATCTGATTCGTGACGTCACTGATGGTGACTTAAACTCAATAATTAGAATACTCTTGATATTGTATCCAGTACTATTATACCATACAATTTTAATGCAAAATGACTAAAGGCTAATTTTCTCTAAATTACTGAATACTATAGGATGATTCATTATACGCAGTTATGAACAAAGCGTCGGTTATTTCCACCGCGAATTCCCCTGGGGGTCAGGTCACCATGCGGCTCAGCTTCCCATTCTCTTTTGTCGATAAACCACTCTGGATAATTCTTACAACAGCCTAGTTTGTTACAGTTACATATAAATAAAATAAAGCTGACTTGTGAGTACTCGTCTCCTCGAGCACTCGCCCAAGTTCCTGTACAGTGACGGACTGGGTCTAAAAATAATGGTTGCCAGGAGACAAAGGGGCCACCCACAACTATTAGGCGGTCATTTAATTTAATAAGAAAAAATACCTAAGTGGGAAAAAGGTACAATCAATTTTTTTTCAAAATAAATGTAAAATTTTTAGTAATTACATTAGGCATTACACACAGAAATCACAATAGCTTGATGCATCAAATCAGAAGTTCCTGTAAAATAGTCTAATAGCAGGTACAGGTGTTGTGTTAGTTGTCTCTTCAGAGGTTGCATGGCGTTTCACCTTCCTTCTTATGATGTTTTCAACGAAACCATTGGAGAAGCCGTTGTTGATTAGGACCTGCCTTACCCTACAGAGCTCTTCATCGACTTGCTTCCATCCTGAGCTGTGGCTGAGAGCACGGTAGACATAAGCGTTAACGACACTCCTCTTGTACCTGTCTGGGCAGTCACTGTTGGCACTGAGGCACATGATCATGTGGTGGACGGTGTTTTGCTGCTCTCCTTAGCGCCTTATTTTGTACTGCTTGCAGTTTCTGCATGTTAGTTTTCTTTATGGTGTGTAGTGGTACTGGGGGATACTCAAGATGCGGCCGAACTAGAGTCTTATATAGGTGGATCTGAATGTTAGTACTGAGGCTTCTGAATCTTCTCAGTTTTCTTAATGCTGCTTTGGCTTTGTTTAGTCGGTCCCTTACATGAATTTGTATCCCTGTTCTATTTATCACAAGTCCCAGTATTCTGCCTACCTCTGCATATTGGATCGGATAGTTGTCAAGGATGATGGGGTCCGGGTTTTCTTTTCGCAATGTGTATTATCTGAAACTTTTGTTTGTTGGTGCTAATTTTCCATTGCCTCTCAAAGTTGTTTATGAGTTCAATTGCTGCCTTGGTCTTGTCGGCTAGTAGCGGCTTTGATGGACCCGGTTGGCATATTATTTGGGTGACATCATCAGCGTATGTGATGTATTCTCCATGTTGGGGTTGGGGTAGGTCAGCTGTATATATGTTGAATAGAGTGGGGGAGAGGCAGCTTCCTTGTGGTACTCCACTTTTCAGTTCTATAACTTCACCCAAGTAGCTGCCGATATTAAGCCTAGCAGTTCTATTGTCTATAAAGCTGCAGAGAGTAGCAGTAAATCTCTCAGGAAGCCCTAGTTCAGATATCTTATATTTTAGGCCTGTGTGACACACTTTGTCGAAGGCTTTCGAGACGTCTTTAAGCACTATATTACACTAATCTTTTTTCGACACTGCGTTGGCTATATGCTCGTAGATCAGGGCTATAGCTGTATGGGCCCCTCTGCGGTTTCTAAACCCATGCTGTCTGGTGTTATACTTCCCTTCCTCTTCCATGTACTTCACAAGTCTCTGATTCATAATTTTTTTCTAATATTTTACCTGGTACTTCGAGGAGGGAAACTGGCCTGTAGTTTTCAGTTTGGGTTGGGGGTTTACCTGGCTTGGGGATTAATCTTATTGTGGCATTCTTGAAGTATGTGGGGAATAGTCCAGATGCAAGAGCTGCATTTATAATACATGTGTATTGATGGAGTGCAATCACTGGTAGGTTGGATAATACCATCTTATTTATCTTGCTGTTGCCCGGCGCCTTGTTCTTGAAACCCATAATTGTTTTATGGACCTCTGCAATGATTATGTGTTTCATAAGGTGGCAGTCATCGCGTATGTTGTTAAGGTCTATTGTTTGCGACGGGAGTAGTGCTGCAGCTCTGTTATCGACTTGAGTTGTAATTTCCCTTTCATTAATTGGGCAAAAATTTAAATTTTCTTCCGGGTTTATCCTGAATATTTTTTCCCAGAACTTCCTGAATTCCTGCTCTTGTTCTCTCTCCTCATAGAGTTTATTTCCTGAGGCGTCTATGATGTAGGGTGTTTCCTCAGAAGAGCTTCGCATCAGGGTCTTTACTTTTTTCCAGAACTTTCCTGGGATTCTGTAGTCGACTTGGATTTTGCTTATTAGGTCATCCCATTGTTTGGTGTACTCTGTTTTGCATAGATCTTGCAGCTCATCTTGAAGTTCCCTTTGTAGTCTTTTGCGCTCATCTGTCCACCCATGTTGTGTTATGAATTGTAGAAGATTGTTATATCTGGTTTGCAGTGTCCTGAGCGCCTCAGTGGCTGGGGTGTGTGGGAGCGTTATGTGGTGAGCTACGGGAATGTGATCAATCATGCATTTTTCTATGGTGCTAATCCATGTATTTAACTCGGTGTTTATGCATGATGTTTCCTTTCCATTAAAATCTGTGACACTGATTTCCTGTGCACTGCTTTTGAACGCTTCCCAGTCAGTTTTAGTGTATTGAAGTCTTGGTGGTGAGGGTTTCTGAATGGGGTTAGTTAATAGCGTCATTATTATTGGTAGGTGGTCGCTTGTGCTCACAGGGCCCCTTTCTATGTGGGTGTTTAGGAAGTGGTGGTTGTTTGACAGAATTATGTCTGGTTTCCCACTGTGGCCTTGTCTGATGTAAGTTGGGAAGTCTGGGCCCAGGTGGGTTAGATTTCCGTACCTTATCATATTGTGGATGGCTTATCCTGCTTGGTTGTTCCTTCCATGTCCCAGTGTTCTGTGCTTGGCGTTCAGATCACCTAGAACGTAGGCGGGTCTGTTCCTTCTGGTAAGTTTCATGATGTCGGCAAGGGGAAGGTAAGGACGTCTTGGTGGTTGGTAGCATGTTGTACCTTTCGTAGTTTGGAGTTCAATTGCCAGGAAGCTTTCCTGGAAGTTATCTAGAATTTTGTGAGGAATATTTCTTTTTACGGCAATTGCCGCTCCATCGTTGGCCTGGTCAGCTCTGTTGACCTGGTAAATTTTGTAATTGAAGATCTTGATCTTCTCACCATTCTTTTTTCCATGGCTGTTAATGAATATTATATCAGGGTCTATTTCTCTGTACAAGTTGCTGAGTTCCAATGCTCTGTGCGGAGTCCAGCATAGAACATTGTGTTGAATTATTGACTGGATGGCTATGTTGAATCTGATGGGTCTCTTCCACCTTGTGGATTGTTTGGGATCGGTCCATAACCATTGCGCATTGCGTTAAAGTCCTCGTCGCTTATCTGTTGAATGGTTATGGGGTTTTGGTTTTGGTTAAAAGTATATGACATTATCCGGTCGTACACGTCACTCGTAGTGACATCGGGAATGTTGTGTTGGAATTTTATGTGCTGAGTTTTTATTTGCTCTCGGAGGGTCTTGAGGGTAACCCGGTGGGTTTCTTTTCTTGAGAAGAAATTTATTGTGTTTGGAACATCTGCTGAGGCCCATACGATAATACAATGAAGGTGAATAGTTAATAGGTAGGTCGCTCTTAGAATAGAGCGACCTACCATGAACACCCAAATCACGGAACTATTTACTCTACCCACCATGAGAGTAAGGACAAGACAAGAACATACCGATGCCAACACAGAAGACAATGTCCAACATAACAGGCCAATTACACTGGATTAATCTTTGTGTTTAGATAGGAGATGCCTCGTATGGGCCAATAAGCCTTCTGCAGCCCCTATGTTTATCCCTTATGTATCCCCCCATGTTTTCACCTTCATTGTATTATCACCTGACCTAATGCGGGTATAAAATCAACTAGTATTGTAAGATCTGTTCACTTGAGAATGAACCATGGAGGTTCGAAACGTCGTGCATATTATACAAATAAGTGTAATACACTCTATAGTAAATCACTTCTTTTCTTCACCTTAAAAGTACGAAAATGAGTTTTGGAGAACTCCTATTTCAATTAAGCCCTGCTGCTAAGAAAATAGTTAGAGGGATAGAAGCCCTAAACCAGAAAATAATAAATACAGAATATGCGGTCATATTCAATGAAACATGTTTGAAAGAAAACCTGCTGCCAGTATACACCAATATATATATATATATATATATATATATATATATATATATATATATATATATATATATATATATATATATATATATATATATATATATATATATATATATATATAGGGGACCCATAGCCTCGGAGAAGAAAATAAAAAGTATTCAGAGGAGACCTTGTGGTTTCTCACTGAACACTAATATATATATATATATATATATATATATATATATATATATATATATATATATATATATATATATATATATATATATATATATATATGTCGTACCTAGTAGCCAGAACGCACTTCTCAGCCTACTATGCAAGGCCTGATTTGTCTAATAAGCCAAGTTTTCTTGAATTAATATATTTTCTCTAATTTTTTTCTTATGAAATGATAAAGCTACCCATTTCATTATGTATGAGGTCAATTTTTTTTATTGGACTTAAAATTTACGTAGATATATGACCAAACCTAACCAACCCTACCTAACCTAACCTAACCTATCTTTATAGGTTAGGTAGCCGAAAAAGTTAGGTTAGGTTAGGTTAGGTAGGTTAGGTTAGGTTAGGTAGGTTAGGTAGTCGAAAAACAATTAAGTCATGAAAACTTGGCTTATTAGGCAAATTGGGCCTTGCATAGTAGGCTGAGAAGTGCGTTCTGGCTACTAGGTACGACATACATATATATATATATATATATATATATATATATATATATATATATATATATATATATATATATATATATATATATATATATATATATATATATATATATATATATATATATATATATATATATATATATATATATGTCGTACCTAATAGCCAGAACGCACTTCTCAGCCTACTATTCAAGGCCCGATTTGCCTAATAAGCCAAGTTTTCATGAATTAATGTTTTTTCGTCTACCTAACCTACCTAACCTAACCTAACCTAGCTTTTTTTGGCTACCTAACCTAACCTTACCTATAAATATAGGTTAGGTTAGGTTAGGTAGGGTTGGTTAGGTTCGGCCATATATCTACGTTAATTTTAACTCCAATAAAAAAAAAATGACCTCATACACAGAGAAAAGGGTTGCTTTATCATTTCATAAGAAAAAAATTATAGTAAATATATTAATTCAGGAAAACTTGGCTTATTAGGCAAATCGGGCCTTGAATAGTAGGCTGAGAAGTGAGTTCTGGCTACTAGGTACGACATATATATATATATATATATATATATATATATATATATATATATATATATATATATATATATATATATATATATATATATATATATATATATATATATATATATATATATATATATATATATATATATATATATATATATATATATATATATATATGTCGTACCTAGTAGCCAGAACTCACTTCTCAGCCTACTATTCAAGGCCCGATTTGCCTAATAAGCCAAGTTTTCCTGAATTAATATATTTACTATAATTTTTTTCTTATGAAATGATAAAGCAACCCTTTTCTCTATGTATGAGGTCAATTTTTTTTATTGGAGTTAAAATTAACGTAGATATATGACCGAACCTAACCAACCCTACCTAACCTAACCTAACCTATATTTATAGGTAAGGTTAGGTTAGGTAGCCAAAAAAAGCTAGGTTAGGTTAGGTTAGGTAGGTTAGGTAGACGAAAAAACATTAATTCATGAAAACTTGGCTTATTAGGCAAATCGGGCCTTGAATAGTAGGCTGAGAAGTGCGTTCTGGCTATTAGGTACGACATATATATATATATATATATATATATTGGGGACAAAATTATAGTGGTGATAAAGATCTCTGTATTTACGCAATTTGGCTGCTTCTGGTGATTGGCAGCATCTCCTGCCTGTGTAGCACTGCAGTCAACACAGGTGTTGGCTAAAGTTGAAATGGAAGTGTAGTCACACACCAACTGTCTACCATTCTTCCAGGGGTTCACCATGATCCTGTTTGGACAACCGACAGTCTCATCAGAGTTGTAGGACATTAGGTAATGGGGATTCTCTCTCTCTCTGCTGGACAACCAGCTGTGGTATGGATTCTCTTAATAATGTCATTAACCTCGCCGTGTCTTGCATGCCATGCCCCTGTCCATTGGCAGAGAAGGCCTTGCCATCCATACATCGGCCACTGCCTCGCCGCAAATACACTTGTATTCAGTGTGGATTGGGGCAGCGAGGTGGAGAGCCACAACAATTCGGAGGGCCTGCGGTGTGAGACGTGTGCCGGTTACTGACATTGGGACTGCTAATAGCAAGTCACCATGAGTGGGAAGCTGCTACAGCTCTAAGTCAGGCAGTGTCATGTAGTGTTGTCGCAGCTTCTAGGCACATCGCAGCTTCTTGGTCGACAATGCGGTTATCCCAGCTGGATTGCTTGTGGGCTTCAGAAGGTGGTGGTTGGGGTGCTGATCGTACATGAGAGACCCATTTGGTGGTGCAGACCATATAGCTGGGATCATGCACCCCTACCAGTTGAATTAGGTACTCTGGTAGGATTTCCTTCAACAGGTTATCAGATGCCACTGAAGACGACAGGAATGCTGGTACAGCAATTTGTGTTGCTGTGCAAACGCCAAGGCCCCCGAGTCTGACAGGAAAGGAGGCCTGTTTCCACTGTGAGTCGCTGAGAGAAAGGTTGAGGGTTTCAAGCATTGATTTCAACAGGCTGTCGTACTCTTCTAATTTAATATTGTTGAAAGATGGCGAACATCTTAGATAGTAGGCCAGCCTGGGGATGGACAAGCATCTGGTGATGAGGTAAAGTGCATCGTGAGCATCGATGTCTTCAATCCTCTCCTTCATTCTCTTCAGGTCAGTGATCTTCTTACCAAGGACCTCGTAGATGGCATTCCCTCCAAGAGGAAGACCTAGGAGTGTGCTGTCCTCAGGGTTGGTTGTATGAATGTCAGGCAAAACAACCTTGATTTGCTCTATTATGTGCTGGTCGGTTGAGGTTATTTCGCACTTGGAAGTGTTCAGGGTGAGTCCTAGATTTGCTCCTTGCTTCTGAATTATTCTTATGTCATCCAGGAGGGAGTTTGGGGAGCCAGCTAGAGTACCAACGTCCAACAACCAAATGTTGAGCTCACTGGACAGGTTATTGGTGACTTTGATGACTAGGTAGAAAAGAAAAGGAGCAAAGGGGTCACCCTGTTGGACACCTTCTTGTGATCCAATTTCATGTTCCCCGAATAGCAGAGTTAGATTCTTGCTGTAACATGAGTTTACAAACAGGTAGAGGGATAGAAAAAAGTGATGAATCGCACTGAGTACTGCATCCCGTCTTACCAGATTGAAAGCGTTTTTGAAATATAGTTTTATCAGGGCCTTTTTTCATCCGTAATGTTGGAAATGTAGGCTCTAGCTGCATGAGCCGCTGCCTCACACCCTTGAGGAATGCCAAATCCAAGCTGTTTTCGCATCAGCATTTCTGCTGCTGCCTGGCTGACTGTTCTAGCAGCAGCCTTAGCAACGAGGCGCTGGAGTGAATTACCGACAGCTATCAGTCTGATCCCTCTATTCTTTTTCCTCAGGGCACAGAGGGTTGAGCCAAAAAAGAGAGGCAGTAAGGTCTCTGGTATGTTGCCAGCTAGACTTGTGTTGGGGAATGTAGTTAGTTCCACCAGGAGGCCCAGTGCAATGTCACCCAGTGCAGGGTTGAGCATTTGTTTGATGTGCTTGGGTCTTAGTCCTGTGAACCTGCCTGCTGATCCTGATGGGATGGATTAAGCTACTTTATACACCACAGATTCGAGCACACACAGGGGTTCTGCTCTGGTGACAACGACTAGTGGAACACTGTCATCAAGTCGAGCTCTGGGTGGGTGTTTTTCTCTCAGGGCTTGTGCTGTATCGGCGTCTCTGGTGGCAACTGTGTCCTCGCTGGTGATGATTCTGATCGCCCCTATTGTGTTGCCTTCATCTATTTTCTTGCTGACTGTTGCTCTGATTTTGGATGACTCGGTTCTGTTGTTAATACCTTTCCTGCGGTGGGTGTTTTTGGCACGGGTGGGGAGGGGTGCCTGGTTGTCCTCTCTAGGGAAACTATTTATAGCCCTAATGGCTGAGGAAGCTAGTGATTTGTCTCTCCTTGCAGGGACAGCTAGGCATATATTACCAAACAGGAGAAGGTTGCGCCATGCTTGGATTGTTCTGGGAATGTTATTAACCTTTTTCAAGAGGCTGGATAGTTTGGCTGCTGCTTGAGTGCAGGCAGCACCCAAGCAGCCTTCTCTGATAATAGTAAATTATCCTTCCAACTCTTAATATTTTTTTTTAAATAACTTACCTATATCATAAGTAAGGAAGTAAGGACGGGATTTGTTAGTATGTACAGTACTCTAGAGTATGGCTTCCAAGTTTGTGCTCTTACACGGTTTTTCCACAGTGCCCTTAAACGCAAGCCTTACCTACTAGTGCCTTTACACCCTGAAGGCCTCTTCCTCTCCTCATCACCTAAATTTAGCCACTTTTTTCAACAATTCATGTAAGGGAGCAAATTTTATTGAAAATTTCCTAATGATCTTATAAAAGTAGGTCAGAATCCCCACAAAAGACTGTTTTTCTCCCACTGTTGTAGGAACTGGGACATCCACTATTGCGCTACATTTTTGTGAGAAGGAGTAAAGCCCTTACCTGAAATATGATACCCCAGATACTCAATAGATTTGGTCTTTAACACCACTTTACCCTTATTAATTTTCAGTTTGTGCTCCTGCAGATGATTCAAAACCTTTTCTAATCTAGTATCATTCACCCCACATATCAACATTCTTGTCTAATCAAGTGTCATTCTCCCCAAACATCATTCTCCCCATTGATATTATTTTATGTCAACCACAAAGCTAGCCGCACCCTCAATGTTTATAACTCCTGGCACCCTCAATGCCAGGGGTGTCAGGTGGCACCCCTGGCAGTGCCACCAGACCCATGGCAGGTGGTACTGCCAGGGGTCAGTCACAGGCAGCACCTGGGGTCCGCCACAGGCGACACTGCCTGGAGTCACTACAGGCGGCACTGCCTGGAGACAGCCACAGGTGGCACTGCCAGTGGTCAGCCACATGCGGCACTGCCTGGGGTCGGCCACAAACGGCTCTGCCTGGGGTCACCACAGGCTGTACTGCCTGGGGTCACCACAGGTGGAACTGCCTGGGGTCACCACAGGCTGTACTACCTGGGGTCAGCCACAGGTGGCACTGCCTGGGGTCAGCCACAGGTGGCACTGCCTGGGGTTACCACAGGCGGTACTGCCTGGGGTCAGCCACAGGCGGTACTGCCTGGGGTCAGCCACAGGTGGCACTGCCTGGGGTCAGCCACAGGTGGCACTGCCTGGGGTCAGCCACAGGCGACACTGCCTGGGGTCAGCCACAGGTGGCACTGCCTGGGGTCACCACAGGTGGAACTGCCTGGGGTCACCACAGGCTGTACTACCTGGGGTCAGCCACAGGTGGCACTGCCTGGGGTCAGCCACAGGTGGCACTGCCTGGGGTCAGCCACAGGCGACACTGCCTGGGGTCACCACAGGCGGTACTACCTGGGGTCAGCCACAGGCGGCCCTTCCAGGGGTCACAACAGGCGGCACTGCCTGGGGTCACCACAGGCGGCAATGCCTAAGGTCACCACAGGTGGCACTGCCTAGGGTCACCACAGGTGGCACTGCCTGGGGTCATCACAGGTGGCACTGCCTGGGGTCATCACAGGTGGCACTGCCTGGGTTCATCCACAGGTGGCACTGGCTGGGATCACCACAGGCGGCACTGCCTAGGGTCACCACAGGTGGCACTGCCTGGGGTCAGCCACAGGCGGTACTGCCTGGGGTCAGCCACAGGCGGTACTGCCTGGGGTCACCACAGGTGGCACTGCCGTAGATCACCACAGGCGGCACTGCCTGGGGTCACCACAGGCAACACTGCCTGGGGTCACCACAGGCGGCACTGCCTGGGGTCACCACAGGCTGTACTGCCTGGGGTCACCAAAGGCGGCACTGCCTGGGGTCACCACAGGCGGCCCTGCCTGGGGTCACCACAGGCGGCCCTGCCTGGGGTCACCAAAGGCGGCATTGCCTGGGGTCACCACAGGCTGTACTGCCTGGGGTCACCAAAGGCGGCACTGCCTGGGGTCACCACAGGCTGTATTGCCTGGGGTCACCACAGGTGGCACTGCCTGGGGTCAGCCACCAAATAGCTTCCACTGCCTGGGGTCACCACAGGTGGCACTGCCTGGGGGTCACCAAAGGCGGTACTACCTGGGGTCAGCCACAGGCGGCACTTCCTGGGGTCACCACAGGCGGCACTGCCTGGGGTCAGCCAAAGGCGGCATTGCCAAAGGTCACCACGGGCGGCACTTCCAGGGATCTTCAAAGGTGGCACTGCCTTGGATCAGCCACAGGTGGCACTGCCTTGGGTCACCACAGGAGGCACTGCCTTGGGTCACCACAGGATGCACTGCCTGGAATCACCACAGGCGACACTGCCTGGGGTCAGCCACAGGCAACACTGCCTGGGGTCAGCCACAGGCGACACTGCCTGGGGTCAGCCACAGGCAACACTGCCTGGGGTCAGCCACAGGCGGCACTGCCAGGGGTCAGCCACAGGCGACACTGCCAGGGGTCAGCCACAGGCAACACTGCCTGGGGTCAGCCACAGGCGACACTGCCTAGGGTCACCACAGGCAACACTGCCTGGGGTCAACAACAGGCGGCACTGCCTGGGGTCAGCCAAAGGTGGTACTGCCTGGGGTCAGCCACAGGCGGTACTGCCTGGGGTCACCACAGGTGGTACTGCCTGTGGTCACAACAGGTGGCACTGCCTGGGGTCAGCCACAGACGGCACTGCCTGGGGTCAGCCACAGACGGCACTGCCTGGGGTCAGCCACAGACGGCACTGCCTGGGGTCACCACAGGCGGTACTTCCTGGGGTCACCACAGGTGGTACTGCCTGGGGTCACCACAGGCGATACTGCCTGGGGTCAGCCAAAGGCAGTACTGCCTGGGGTCACCACAGGCGGTACTACCTGGGGTCAGCCACAAGCGGTAATACCTGGGGTCACCACAGGCGGTAATGCCTGGGGTTACCACAGGCGGCACTGCCTGGGGTCAGCCATAGGCGGCATTGCCAAAGGCTACCACAGGCGGTAATACCTGGGGTCACCACAGGCAGTAATGCCTGGGGTCACCACAGGCGGTACTGCCTGGGGTCACCACAGGCGGTACTGCCTGGGGTCAGCCAAAGGCGGTACTGCCTGGGGTCACCACAGGCGGTACTACCTGGGGTCAGCCACAAGCGGTAATACCTGGGGTCACCACAGGCGGTACTGCCTGGGGTCACCACAGGCGGTACTGCCTGGGGTCACCACAGGCGGTACTACCTGGGGTCAGCCACAAGCGGTAATACCTGGGGTCACCACAGGCGGTACTACCTGGGGTCAGCCACAAGCGGTAATACCTGGGGTCACCACAGGCGGTAATGCCTGGGGTCAGCCACAGGTGGCACTGCCTGGGGTCACCACAGGCGGCACTGCCTTGGGTCTCCACAGGCGGCACTGCCTGGGGTCTCCACAGGCGGCACTGCCTAGGGTCACCACAGGCGGCACTGCCAGGGGTCAGCTACAGGCAGCACCTGGGGTCCGCCACAGGCGACACTGCCTGGGGTCACTACTGGCGGCACTTCCTGGGGTCACCACAGGTGGTTCTGCCTGGGGTCACCCTCAGGCGTCACTGCTTAGGGTCACCATAGCGACACTGCATGGGTTCAGGCACAGGTGGCACTGCCTTGGTTCATCACAGGTGGCACTGCCTGGGATTACCACACGCGGCACTGCCTTGGGTCAGCCACAAGTGGCACTGCCTGGGGTCAGCAACAGGCGGAATTGCCAAAGGCCACCACAGTCGGCACTTCTTGGGGTCAGCCCCAGATGGCACTGCCTGGGGTCACCACAGACGGCACTGCCTGGGATCACGGCAGGCGGCACTGCCTGGGGTCACCACAGACGGCACTGCCTGGGCTCACCTCAGGCGGCACTGCATGTGGTCACCAATGGTGGCGGCACTGTATGGGGTCACCCCAGGGGTAGTGCCTAGGGTCAGCCACAGGCGGCACTGCGGAGGGGTCAGCCACAGGCGGCACTGCCTGGGGTCACCAAAGGTGGCACTGCCTTAGATCAGCCACAGGCGGTACTGCCTGGGGTCACCACAATCGGCACTGCCTGGGGTTAGCCACAGGCAGCACTGCCTGGGGTCACAACAGGCGGCACTGCCTGGAGTCACCAGAGGCTGTACTCTCTGGGGTCACCACCGGTGGCACTGCCTGGGGTCAGCCACAAGCGACAGTGCCTGGGGTCACCATAGGTGGCACTGCCTGGGGTCAGCCACAGGTGGCACTGCCTATGGTCACCACAGGCGGTACTGCCTGGGGTCAGCTACAGGTGTCACTGCCTGGAGTCAGACACAGGTGGCACTGCCTGGGGTCACCACAGGCGGCACTGCCTGGTGTCAACCACAGGCGGCACTGCCTGGGGTCGCCACATGCGGTACTGCCTGGGGTCAGCCACATTTGGCACTGCCTGGGGTCACCACAGGCGGCACTGCCTGGGGTCACCACATGCGGTACTGCCTGGGGTCAGCCACAGGTGGCACTGCCTGGGGTCACCACAGGCGGCACTGCCTGGGGTCACAACAGGCGGCACTGCCTGAGGCCTACACAGGCGGCACTGCCTGGGGTTACCACAGGCGGCACTGGATGGGGTCAGCCACAGGAGGCACTGCCTGGGGCCATTACAGGCGGTACTGCCTAGGGTCAGCCACAAGCGGCACTGCCTGGGGTCACCACAGGCGGCACTGCCTGGGGTCACCACAGGCGGCAGTGCCTAGGGTCAGCCACAGGTGGCACTGCCTAGGGTCACCACAGGCGGCCCTGCCTGGGGTCAGCCACTGGCGCCATTGCCTGGGATCACCACAGGCGGCACTGCGTGGGGTCACCACAGGCGGCACTGCCTGGGTCACCACAGGCGGCACTGCCTGGGGTCAGCCACAGGTGGCACTGCCTAGGGTCACCACAGGCGGCCCTGCCTGGGGTCACCAAAGGCGGCACTGCCTGGGGTCACCACAGGCGTCACTGCTTTGGGTCAGCCACAGGCGGCACTGCGTGGGGGTCAGCCACTGGCGCCATTGCCTGGGATCACCACAGGCGGCACTGCCTGGGGTCACCACAGGCGGTACTACCTGGGGTCAGCCACAGGCGGCACTGCCTGGGGTCAGTCACAGGCGGCATTGCCAAAGGCTACCACAGGCGGCACTTCCAGGGGTCACCACAGGCGGCACTGCCTTGGGTCAGCCACAGGTGGCACTGCCTGGGGCCACAATAGGTGGTACTGCCTGGGGTCACCACAGGCGGTACTGCCTGGGGTCACCACAGGATGCACTGCCTAGGGTCACCACAGGATGCACTGCCTAGGGTCACCACAGGCAACACTGCCTGGGGTCAGCCACAGGCGGCACTGCCTGGAGTCACCACAGGCGACACTGCCTGGGGTCACCACAGGCGACACAGCCTGGGGTCAGCCACAAGCGGCACTGCCTGGAGTCACCACAGGCGACACTGCCTGAGGTCAGCCACAGGTGGCACTGCTTGGGGTCAGCCACAGGCGGCACTGCCTGGGGCCAACCACAGGTGGTACTGCCTGGGGTCAGCCACAGGTGGTACTGCCTGGGGTCACAACAGGTGGCACTGCCTGGGGTCACCACAGGCGGCCTGCCTGGAGACAGCCACAGGGGGCACTGCCTGGGGTCACCACAGGCGGCACTGCTTGGGGTCACCACAGTCGACACTGCATGGGGTCATCCACAGGCGATACTGCATGGGGTCAGCCACAGGCGGCACTGCCTGGGGTCATCCACAGGCGGCACTGCCTGGGGTCAGCCACAGGTGGAACTGCCTGGGGTCAGCCACAGGCGGCACTGCTTGGGGTCACCACAGGCGACACTGCATGGGGTCAGCCACAGACGGCACTGCCTGGGGTCAGCCACAGGCGGCACTGCCTGGGGTCAGCCACAGGCGACACTGCCTGGGGTCAGCCACAGGCAACACTGCCTGGGGTCAGCCACAGGCGACACTGCCTAGGGTCACCACAGGCAACACTGCCTGGGGTCAACAACAGGCGGCAATGCCTGGGGTCAGTCAAAGGTGGTACTGCCTGGGGTCAGCCACAGGCGGTACTGCCTGGGGTCACCACAGGTGGTACTGCCTGTGGTCACAACAGGTGGCACTGCCTGGGGTCAGCCACAGACGGCACTGCCTGGGGTCAGCCACAGACGGCACTGCCTGGGGTCACCACAGGCGGTACTTCCTGGGGTCACCACAGGTGGTACTGCCTGGGGTCACCACAGGCGATACTGCCTGGGGTCAGCCAAAGGCAGTACTGCCTGGGGTCACCACAGGCGGTACTACCTGGGGTCAGCCACAAGCGGTAATACCTGGGGTCACCACAGGCGGTAATGCCTGGGGTTACCACAGGCGGCACTGCCTGGGGTCAGCCATAGGCGGCATTGCCAAAGGCTACCACAGGCGGTAATACCTGGGGTCACCACAGGCAGTAATGCCTGGGGTCACCACAGGCGGTACTGCCTGGGGTCACCACAGGCGGTACTGCCTGGGGTCAGCCAAAGGCGGTTCTGCCTGGGGTCACCACAGGCGGTACTACCTGGGGTCAGCCACAAGCGGTAATACCTGGGGTCACCACAGGCGGTACTGCCTGGGGTCACCACAGGCGGTACTGCCTGGGGTCACCACAGGCGGTACTACCTGGGGTCAGCCACAAGCGGTAATACCTGGGGTCACCACAGGCGGTACTACCTGGGGTCAGCCACAAGCGGTAATACCTGGGGTCACCACAGGCGGTAATGCCTGGGGTCAGCCACAGGTGGCACTGCCTTGGGGTCACCACAGGCGGCACTGCCTTGGGTCTCCACAGGCGGCACTGCCTGGGGTCTCCACAGGCGGCACTGCCTAGGGTCACCACAGGCGGCACTGCCAGGGGTCAGCCACAGGCAGCACCTGGGGTCCGCCACAGGCGACACTGCCTGGGGTCACTACTGGCGGCACTTCCTGGGGTCACCACAGGTGGTTCTGCCTGGGGTCACCCTCAGGCGTCACTGCTTAGGGTCACCATAGCGACACTGCATGGGTTCAGGCACAGGTGGCACTGCCTTGGTTCATCACAGGTGGCACTGCCTGGGATTACCACACGCGGCACTGCCTTGGGTCAGCCACAAGTGGCACTGCCTGGGGTCAGCAACAGGCGGAATTGCCAAAGGCCACCACAGTCGGCACTTCTTGGGGTCAGCCCCAGATGGCACTGCCTGGGGTCACCACAGACGGCACTGCCTGGGATCACGGCAGGCGGCACTGCCTGGGGTCACCACAGACGGCACTGCCTGGGGTCACCTCAGGCGGCACTGCATGTGGTCACCAATGGTGGCGGCACTGTATGGGGTCACCCCAGGGGTAGTGCCTAGGGTCAGCCACAGGCGGCACTGCGGAGGGGTCAGCCACAGGCGGCACTGCCTGGGGTCACCAAAGGTGGCACTGCCTTAGATCAGCCACAGGCGGTACTGCCTGGGGTCACCACAATCGGCACTGCCTGGGGTTAGCCACAGGCAGCACTGCCTGGGGTCACAACAGGCGGCACTGCCTGGAGTCACCAGAGGCTGTACTCTCTGGGGTCACCACCGGTGGCACTGCCTGGGGTCAGCCACAAGCGACAGTGCCTGGGGTCACCATAGGTGGCACTGCCTGGGGTCAGCCACAGGTGGCACTGCCTATGGTCACCACAGGCGGTACTGCCTGGGGTCAGCTACAGGTGTCACTGCCTGGAGTCAGACACAGGTGGCACTGCCTGGGGTCACCACAGGCGGCACTGCCTGGTGTCAACCACAGGCGGCACTGCCTGGGGTCACCACATGCGGTACTGCCTGGGGTCAGCCACATTTTGCACTGCCTGGGGTCACCACAGGCGGCACTGCCTGGGGTCACCACATGCGGTACTGCCTGGGGTCAGCCACAGGTTGCACTGCCTGGGGTCACCACAGGCGGCACTGCCTGGGGTCACAACAGGCGGCACTGCCTGCGGCCTACACAGGCGGCACTGCCTGGGGTTACCACAGGCGGCACTGGATGGGGTCAGCCACAGGAGGCACTGCCTGGGGCCATTACAGGCGGTACTGCCTAGGGTCAGCCACAAGCGGCACTGCCTGGGGTCACCACAGGCGGCACTGCCTGGGGTCACCACAGGCGGCACTGCCTAGGGTCAGCCACAGGTGGCACTGCCTAGGGTCACCACAGGCGGCCCTGCCTGGGGTCAGCCACTGGCGCCATTGCCTGGGATCACCACAGGCGGCACTGCGTGGGGTCACCACAGGCGGCACTGCCTGGGTCACCACAGGCGGCACTGCCTGGGGTCAGCCACAGGTGGCACTGCCTAGGGTCACCACAGGCGGCCCTGCCTGGGGTCACCAAAGGCGGCACTGCCTGGGGTCACCACAGGCGTCACTGCCTTGGGTCTGCCACAGGCGGCACTGCGTGGGGGTCAGCCACTGGCGCCATTGCCTGGGATCACCACAGGCGGCACTGCCTGGGGTCACCATAGGCGGTACTACCTGGGGTCAGCCACAGGCGGCACTGCCTGGGGTCAGTCACAGGCGGCATTGCCAAAGGCTACCACAGGCGGCACTTCCAGGGGTCGCCACAGGCGGCACTGCCTTGGGTCAGCCACAGGTGGCACTGCCTGGGGCCACAATAGGTGGTACTGCCTGGGGTCACCACAGGCGGTACTGCCTGGGGTCACCACAGGATGCACTGCCTAGGGTCACCACAGGATGCACTGCCTAGGGTCACCACAGGGAACACTGCCTGGGGTCAGCCACAGGCGGCACTGCATGGAGTCACCACAGGCGACACTGCCTGGGGTCACCACAGGCGACACTGCCTGGGGTCAGCCACAAGCGGCACTGCCTGGAGTCACCACAGGCGACACTGCCTGAGGTCAGCCACAGGTGGCACTGCTTGGGGTCAGCCACAGGCGGCACTGCCTGGGGTCAACAACAGACGGCACTGCCTGGGGCCAACCACAGGTGGTACTGCCTGGGGTCAGCCACAGGTGGTACTGCCTGGGGTCACAACAGGTGGCACTGCCTGGGGTCACCACAGGCGGCCTGCCTGGAGACAGCCACAGGGGGCACTGCCTGGGGTCACCACAGGCGGCACTGCTTGGGGTCACCACAGTCGACACTGCATGGGGTCAGCCACAGGCGATACTGCATGGGGTCAGCCACAGGCGGCACTGCCTGGGGTCATCCACAGGCGGCACTGCCTGGGGTCAGCCACAGGTGGAACTGCCTGGGGTCAGCCACAGGCGGCACTGCTTGGGGTCACCACAGGCGACACTGCATGGGGTCAGCCACAGACGGCACTGCCTGGGGTCACCTCAGGCGGTACTGCCTGGGGTCACCACAGGCGGTACTGCCTGGGGTCAACCAAAAGCGGTACTGCCTGGGGTCACCACAGGCGGTACTTCCTGGGGTCAGCCACAAGCGGTAATGCCTGGGGTCACCATAGGCGGCATTGCCAAAGGACTTCCACAGGCGGTAATGCCTGGGGTCACCACAGGTGGCACTGCCTTGGGTCACCACAGGCGGCACTGCCTGGGGTCTCCACAGGCGGCACTGCCTAGGGTCACCACAGGCGGCACTGCCAGGGGTCAGCCACTGGCAGCACCTGGGGTCCGCCACAGGCAACACTGCCTGGGGTTACTGCTGGCGGCACTGCCTGGGGTCACCACAGGTGGTTCTGCCTGGGGTCACCCTCAGGCGTCACTGCTTATGGTCACCACATCGACACTGCATGGGTTCAGGCACAGGTGACACTGCCTTGGTTCATCACAGGTGGCACTGCCTAGGATTACCACACGCGGCACTGCCTGTGGTCACCACAGGCGGCACTGCCTGGGGTCACCACAGACGGCACTGCCTGGGGTCAGCCACAGGCGGCACTGCGGGGGGGTGTCACGACCCTTGAGACTAAATAATGTTCTTCTCCCCACAGTGTATAGAACAAATAAAAATCTGCCATGCCAATAGGTGTCTAGGGGTATAATTAATCACTGTATAAAAACGGGAGGACAATATATTTTGCTAAGGGTGACAACTTAACAACAATTAAATAAATAGTAGCCAGAAATATTTATCAGCATGTAATACAAGTAATTATTTGAGACCTGAGCACTATCACCAGAATATGGAGTAAGCCATAAATACACTAAAATCGTCTATCCAGATAAATTAATATTTATATTGGCTTAAAATAAACAAAAACCAAGAACTTAGCCTTAACACAACTGCACTCGACCGCAGCCGCCACTCTACTGCCCAGGACATGGTCCGCAGGCCCAACGTCGACTAACCGTCTACCCAAACACCAATTAACGTTCGCATGAACATTGTGAACATTCTATTTACAAAGGTCAGCCCTAAACTCCAACATTATTAACTAAGAGTTGTAATTACTGATCTCACATTCCTTGAAATATTATATCTAGAAAATATGGGAATAAATAAATATAAAACTATAGGCAATTGATTTGCCAACAATCGCCCTGGCCATTCCCAAATATTGTCAACCGCCCACACGGCTAATTTCACGTGACATCCACCACCAAAACAAACCTTACACACACTACCCAGCTAGCTATGTTATATATATATATAATGTATATATATCTATATACACAAATCTTTTACAAGTGACAGCAATATTTACGTAGAGAAAACAATAACATAATACGAGGTTCGGGAGAATTGGCAGAATCGTAATAAGATTCGTGACAGGGGGTCAGCCACTGGCGCCATTGCCTGGGGTCACCACAGGCGGCACTGCATGGTGGTTCGCCACAGGCGACATTGCCTGGGGTCACCACAGACGGCATTGCCTGGGGTCAGCCACAGGCGGCACTGCCTGGTGTCACCAAAGGTGGCACTGCCTTGGGTCAGCCACAGGCGGCACTGCCTGGTGTCAACCACAGGCGGCACTGCCTGAGGTCACCACAGGCGGCACTGCCTGAGGCCACCACAGGCGGCACTGCCTGAGGTCACCACAGGCGGCTCTGCTTGGGGTCACCACAATCGGCACTGCCTGGGGTCATCACAGGTGGCACTGCCAGGGGTCACCAAAGGCGGCACTGTCTGGGGTCATCACAGGCGGCACTGCCTGGGGTCACAACAGGTGGCACTGCCTGGGGTCCCCAGAGGCTGTAATGTCTGGGGTCACCACAGGTGGCACTGCCTGGGGTCACCATAGGTGGCACTGCCTGGGGTCACCACAGGCGGTACTGCCTGGGGTCAGTCACTGCCTGGGTTCACCACAGGCGTCACTGCCTAGGGTCACCACAGGCGGCACTGCCTGGGGTCACCACAGGTGGCACTGCCTGGTGTCAACCACAGGCGGCACTGCCTGAGGCCACCACAGGCGGCACTGCCTGAGGTCACCACAGGCGGCTCTGCCTGGGGTCACAACAGGTGGCACTGCCTGGGGTCACAACAGGTGGCACTGCCTGGGTTCAGCCACAGGCGGCACTGCCTGAGGCCTACACAGGCGGCACTGCCTGGGGTCACCACAGGCGGCACTGCGAGGGGGTCAGCCACAGGAGGCACTGCCTTGGGCCACCACATGCGGCACTGGATGGGGTCAGCGACAGGAGGCACTGCCTGGGGTGACCACAGGCGGCACTGCCTGGGGTCAACACAGGCGGCACTGCCTGGGGTCACCACAGGCGGCACTGCCTTGGGTCAGCCACAGGCGGCACTGCGAGGGGGTCAGCCACTGGCGCCATTGCCTGGGGTCACCACAGGCGGCACTGCCTGGGGTCACCACAGGCGGCACTGCCTGGGGTCACCTCAGGCGGCACTGCATGTGGTCACCAATGGCGGCGGCACTGTATGGGGTCACCCCAGGGGGAGTGCCTGGGGTCACCACAGGCGGCACTGCATGGTGGTTCGCCACAGGCGACACTGCCTGGGGGTCACCACAGACGGCACTGTCTGGGTTCACCACAGGCGGCACTGCCTGGGGTCACAACAGGCGGCACTGCCTTGGGTCACCAGAGGCTGTACTCTCTGGGGTCACCACCGGTGGCACTGCCTGGGGTCAGCCACAAGCGACAGTGCCTGGGGTCACCATAGGTGGCACTGCCTGGGGTCAGCCACAGGTGCCACTGCCTGGTGTCAATCACAGGCGGCACTGCCTCAGGTCACCACAGGTGGCACTGCCTGGGGTCACCACAGGCGGCACTGCCTGGGGTCAGCCACAGGCGGCACTGCCTGAGGCCTACACAGGTGGCACTGCCTGGGGTTACCACAGGCGGCACTGGATGGGGTCAGCCACAGGAGGCACTGCCTGGGGCCATTACAAGCGGTACTGCCTAGGGTCAGCCACAAGCGGCACTGCCTGGGGTCACCACAGGCGGCACTGCCTTGGGTCAGCCACAGGCGGCACTGCCTGGGGTCACCACAGGCGGCACTGCCTTGGGTCAGCCACAGGCGGCACTGCCTGGGGGTCACCACAGGTGGCACTGCCTGGGGTCACCACAGGCGGCACTACCTGGGGTCAGCCACAGGTGGCACTGCCTAGGGTCACCACAGGCGGCCCTGCCTAGGGTCACCACAGGCGGCACTGCCTGGGGTCACCACAGGCGGCACTGCCTGGGGTTACCACAGGCGGCACTGCCTGGGGTCACCACAGGCGGCACTGCCTGGGGTCAGCCACAGGTGGCACTGCCTAGGGTCACCACAGGCGGCCCTGCCTGGGGTCACCAAAGGCGGCACTGCCTGGGGTCACCACAGGCGGCACTGCCTGGGGTCACCACAGGCGGCACTGCCTGGGGTCACCAAAGGCGGCACTGCCTGGGGTCAGCCACAGGTGGCACTGCCTAGGGTCACCACAGGCGGCCCTGCCTGGGGTCACCAAAGGCGGCCCTGCCTGGGGTCACCACAGGTGGTACTGCCTGGGGTCACCACAGGTGGTACTGCCTGGGGTCAGCCACAGACGGCACTGCCTGGGGTCACCACAGGCGGCACTGCCTGGGGTCACCACAGGCGGCCTGCCTGGAGACAGCCACAGGGGGCACTGCCTGAGGTCACCACAGGCGGCACTGCCTGGGGTCAGCCACAGACGGCACTGCCTGGGGTCACCACAGGCGGTACTGCCTGGGGTCAACCAAATGCGGTACTACCTGGGGTCACCACAGGCGGTACTGCCTGGGGTCACCACAGGCGGTACTGCCTGGGGTCAACCAAAACTGTACTGCCTGGGGTCACCACAGGCGGTACTACCTGGGGTCCGCCACAAGCGGTAATACCTGGGGTCACCACAGGCGGTAATGCCTGGGGTCACAACAGGTGGCACTGCCTGGGGTCCCCAGAGGCTGTAATGTCTGGCGTCACCACAGGTGGCACTGCCTGGGGTCACCACAGGCGACACTGCCTGGGGTCACCATAGGTGGCACTGCTTGGGGTCAGCCACAGGTGGCACTGCCTGTGGTCACCACAGGCGGTACTGCCTGGGGTCAGTTACAGGTGTCACTGCCTGGGGTCACCACAGGCGACACTGCCCAGGGTCACCAAAGGCGGCACTGTCTGGGGTCAAAACAGGTGGCACTGCCTGGAGTTAGACACAGGTGGCACTGCCTGGTGTCAACCACAGGCGGCACTGCCTGAGGCCACCACAGGCGGCACTTCCTGATCCATAGGCGGCACTGCCTGGCGTCACCACATGCGGTACTGCCTGGGGTCAGCCAGAGGTGGCACTGCCTGGGGTCACCACAGGCGGCTCTGCCTGGGGTCACAACAGGTGGTACTGCCTGGAGTCAGACACAGGTGGCACTGCCTGGGGTCACCACATGTGGCACTGCTTGGGGTCAGCCACAGGCGACACTGCCTGGGGTCACCATAGGTGGCACTGCCTGGGGTCAGCCACAGGTGGCACTGCCTGGGGTCCCCAGAGTCTGTAATGTCTGGGGTCAGCCACAGGTGGCACTGCCTGGAGTCAGACACAGGTGGCACTGCCTGGAGTCAACCACAGGCGGAACTGCCTGAGGCCACCACAGGCGGCACTGCCTGAGGTCACCATAGGCGGCACTGCCTGGGGTCACCACATGCGGTACTGCCTGGGGTCAGCCAGAGGTGGCACTGCCTGGGGTCACCACAGGCGGCACTGCTAGGGGTCACCACAGTCGACACTGCATTAGGTCAGCCACAGGCGATACTGCATGGGGTCAGCCACAGGCGGCACTGCCTGGGGTCACCACAGAATGCACTGCCTAGGGTCACCACAGACGGCACTGCAATAGGTCACCACAGGCAAAACTACCTGGGGTCAGCCACAGGCGGCACTGCCTGGGGTCAACCACAGGCGGCACTGTCTGGGGTCAGCCACAGGTGGAACTGCCTGGGGTCAGCCACAGGCGGCACTGCTAGGGGTCACCACAGTCGACACTGCATGGGGTCAGCCACAGGCGATACTGCATGGGGTCAGCCACAGGCGGCACTGCCTGGGGTCACCACAGAATGCTCTGCCTAGGGTCACCACAGGCGGCACTGCAATAGGTCACCACAGGCAAAACTGCCTGGGGTCAGCCACAGGCGGCACTGCCTGGGGTCAACCACAGGCGGCACTGCCTGGGGTCAGCCACAGGTGGAACTGCCTGGGGTCAGCCACAGGCGGCACTGCCTGGGGTCACCACAGGCGGTACTGCCTGGGGTCAACCAAAGGCTTTACTGCCTGGGGTCACCACAGGCGGTACTACCTGGGGTCAGCCACAAGCGGTAATGCCTGGGGTTACCACAGGCGGCACTGCCTGAGGCCACCACAGGCGGCACTGCCTGGGGTGACCACATGCGGTACTGCCTGGGGTCAGCCACAGGTGGCACTGCCTGGGGTCAGCCACAGGTGGCACTGCCTGGGGTCACCACAGGTGGCACTGCCTGGGGTCACCACAGGCGGTACTGCCTGGGGTCACCACAGGCGTCACTGCCTTGGGTCACCACAGGCGGCACTGCCTGGGGTCACCACAGGCGGCACTGCCTGGGGTTACCACAGGCGGCACTGGATGGGGTCAGCCCCAGGAGGCACTGCCTGGGGTCAGCCACAGGCGGCACTGCCTGGGGTCACCACAGGCGGCAATGTCTGGGGTCACCACAGGCGGCACTGCCTGGGGTCACCACAGGCGGCACTGCCTGGGGCCAGCCACAGGCGGCACTGCCTGGGGTCACCACAGGCGTCACTACCTTGGGTCAGCCACAGGCGGCACTGCGTGGGGGTCAGCCACTGGCGCCAATGTCTGGGGTCACCACAGGCGGCACTGCCTGGGGTCAACACAGGCGGCAATGCCTTGGGTCACCACAGGCGGCACTGCCTGGGGTCACCACAGGCGTCACTGCCTTGGGTCAGCCACAGGCGGCACTGCCTAGGGTCAGCCACAGGCGGCACTGCGTGTGGGTCAGCCACTGGCGCCATTGCCTGGGGTCACCACAGGCGGCACTGCCTGGGGTCACCACAGGCGGCACTGCCTGGGGTCACCACAAGCGGCACTGCCTGGGGTCAGCCACAGGTGGCACTGCCTAGGGTCACCACAGGCGGCACTGCCTGGGGTCACCACAAGCGGCACTGCCTGGGGTCAGCCACAGGTGGCACTGCCTGGGGTCACCAAAGGCGGCCCTGCCTGGGGTCACCACAGGTGGCACTGTCTGGGGTCAGCCACCAAATAGCTTCCACTGCCTGGAGTCACCACAGGCGGTACTACCTGGGGTCAGCCACAGGCGGCACTGCCTTTGGTCAGCCACAGGCGGCATTGCCAAAGGCTACCACAGGCGGCACTTCCAGGGGTCACCACAGGCGGCACTGCCTGGAGTCACCACAGGCGGCACTGCCAAAGGCTACCACAGGCGGTACTGCCTGGGGTCAGCCACAGGCGGCACTGCCTGGAGTCACCACAGGCGGCACTGCCTAAGGTCACCACAGGCAACACTGCCTGGGGTCAGCCACAGGTGGCACTGCTTGGGGTCAGCCACAGACGGCACTGCCTGGGGTCAACAACAGGCGGCACTGCCTGGGGTCAACCACAGGTGGTACTGCCTGGGGTCAGCCACAGGCGGCACTGCTTGGGGTCAACACAGGCGACACTGCATGGGGTCAGCCACAGACGGCACTGCCTGGGGTCACCACAGGCGGTACTGCCTGGGGTCACCACAGGCGGTACTGCCTGGGGTCACCACAGGCGGTACTGCCTGGGTCACCACAGGCGGCCTGCCTGGAGACAGCCACAGGGGGCACTGCCTGGGGTCACCACAGGCGGCACTGCCTAGGGTCAACCACAGGCGGCACTGCCTGGGGTCAGCCACAGGTGGAACTGCCTGGGGTCAGCCACAGGCGGCACTGCTTGGGGTCACCACAGGCGACACTGCATGGGGTCAGCCACAGACGGCACTGCCTGGGGTCACCACAGGCGGTACTGCCTGGGGTCAACCAAATGCGGTACTACCTGGGGTCACCACAGGCGGTACTGCCTGGGGTCACCACAGACGGTACTGCCTGGGGTCAACCAAAGGCGGTACTGCCTGGGGTCACCACAGGCGGTACTACCTGGGGTCAGCCACAAGCGGTAATACCTGGGGTCACCACAGGCGGTAATGCCTGGGGTCACAGCAGGTGGCACTGCCTGGGGTCCCCAGAGGCTGTAATGTCTGGGGTCACCACAGGTGGCACTGCCAGGGGTCAGCCACAGGCGACACTGCCTGGGGTCACCATAGGTGGCACTGCCTGGGGTCAGCCACAGGTGGCACTGCCTGTGGTCACCACAGGCGGTATACTGCCTGGGGTCAGCCACAGGTGTCACTGTCTGGGGTCACCACAGGCGACACTGCCTGGGGTCACAACAGGTGGCACTGCCTGGTGTCAACCACAGGCGGCACTGCCTGAGGCCACCACAGGCGGCACTGCCTGAGGTCACCATTGGCGGCACTGCCTGGGGTCACCACAGGCGGTACTGCCTGGGGTCAGCCAGAGGTGGCACTGCCAGGGGTCACCAGAGGCGGCTCTGCCTGGGGTCACAACAGGTGGCACTGCCTGGGTTCAGCCACAGGCGGCACTGCCTGAGGCCACCACCGGCGGCACTGCCTGAGGTCACCACAGGCGGCACTGCCTGGGGTCACCAAAGGCGGCCCTGTCTGGGGCCACCAAAGGCGGCACTGCCTGGGGTCACCACAGGCTGTACTTCCTGGGGTCACCACAGGTGGTACTGCCTGGGTCAGCCACCAAATAGCTTCCACTGCCTGGAGTCACCACAGGTGGTATTGCCTGGGGGTCACCACAGGCGATACTACCTGGGGTCAGCCACAGGCGGCACTGCCTGGGGTCAGCCACAGGCGGCATTGCCAAAGGCTACCACAGGCGGCACTTCCAGGGGTCACCACAGGCGGCACTGCCTTGGGTCAGCCACAGGTGGCACTGCCTGGGGTCACAACAGGTGGCACTGCCTGGTGTCACCACAGGCGGTACTGCCTGGGGTCACCACAAGATGCACTGCCTAGGGTCATCACAGGCAACACTGCCTGGGGTTCAGCCACAGGCGGCACTGCCTGGAGTCACCACAGGCGACACTGCCTGGGGTCAGCCACAGGTGGCACTGCTTGGGGTCAGCCACAGGCGGCACTGCCTGGAGTCACCACAGGCGACACTGCCTGATGTCAGCCACAGGTGGCACTGCTTGGGGTCAGCCACAGGCGGCACTGCCTGGGGTCAGCCACAGGCGGCACTGCCTGGGGTCAACAACAGGCGATACTGCATGGGGTCAGCCACAGGGGGCACTGCCTGGGGTCACCGCAGAATGCACTGCCTAGGGTCACCACAGGCGGCACTGCAATAGGTCACCACAGGCAAAACTGCCTGTGGTCAGCCACAGGCGGCACTGCCTGGGGTCAACCACAGGCGGCACTGCCTGGGGTCAGCCACAGGTGGAACTGCCTGGGGTCAGCCACAGGCGGCACTGCTTGGGGTCACCACATGCGACACTGCATGGGGTCAGCCACAGACGGCACTGCCTGGGGTCACCACAGGCGGTACGGCCTGGGGTCACCACAGGCGGTACGGCCTGGGGTCACCACAGGCGGTACTGCCTGGGGTCAACCAAAGGCGGTACTGCCTGGGGTGACCTCAGGCGGTAATGCCTGGGGTTACCACAGGCGGCACTACCTGGGGTCAGCCATAGGCGGCATTGCCAAAGGCTACCACAGGCGGTAATGCCTGGGGTCACCACAGGTGGCACTGCCTGGGGTCACCACAGGCGGCACTGCCTGGGGTCACCACAGGCGGCACTGCCTGGGGTCTCCACAGGCGGCACTGGTTAGGGTCACCACAGGCGGCACTGCCAGGGGTCAGCCACTGGCAGTACCTGGGGTCCGCCACAGGCAACACTGCCTGGGGTCACTACTGGCGGCACTGCCTGGGGTCACCACAGGTGGTTCTGCCTGGGGTCACCCACAGGCGTCACTACTTAGGGTCACCACAGTGACACTGCATGGGTTCAGGCACAGGTCGCACTGCCTTGGTTCATCACAGGTGGCACTGCCTGGGATGACCACACGCGGCACTGCCTGGGGTCACCACAGGCGGCACTGCCTTGGGTCAGCCACAGGTGGCACTGCCTGGGGTCACAACAGGCGGCACTGCCTGGGGTCACCACAGGTGGCACTGCCTAGGGTCACAACAGGTGGCACTGCCTGGGGTCACAACAGGCGGCACTGCCTAGGGTCACAACAGGCGGTACTGCCTGGGGTCACCACAGGCGGGACTGCCGGGGGTCAGCCACAGGCGGAATTGCCAAAGGCCACCACAGGTGGCACTGCCTTGGGTCACCACAGTCGGCACTGCCTGGGGTCACAACAGGCGGCACTGCCTGGGGTCACCACAGGCGACACTGCATGTGGTCACCAAAGGCACTTCCTGGGGTCACCTTAGGGGCAGTGCCTAGGGTCAGCCACAGGCGGCACTGCGGGGGGTCAGCCACTGGCGCCATTGCCTGGGGTCACCACAGGCGGCACTGCATGGTTGTTCGCCACAGGCGACATTGCCTGGGGTCACCACAGACGGCACTGCCTGGGGTCAGCCACAGGCGGCACTGCCTGGGGTCACCAAAGGCGGCGGCACTGCCTGGGGTCACCACAGGCGTCACTGCCTGGGGTCAGCCACAGGCGGCACTGCCTTGGGTCAGCCACAGGCGGCACTGCCTGGGGTCACAACAGGTGGCACTGCCTGGGGTTAGCCACTGGCAGCACTGCCTGGGGTCATCACAGGTGGCACTGCCTGGTGTCACCACAGGCGGCACTGTCTGGGGTCACCACAGGCGGCACTGCCTGGGGTCACAACAGGCGGCGCTGCCTGGGGTCACCAGAGGCTGTACTGTCTGGGGTCACCACAGGTGGCACCGCCTGGGGTCAGCCACAGGCGACACTGCCTGGGGTCACCATAGGTGGCACTGCCTGGGGTCAGCCACACGTGTCACTGCATGGGGTCACCACAGGCGGCGCTGCCTAGGGTCACCACAGGCGGCACTGCCTGGGGTCACAACAGGTGGCACTGCGTGGAGTCAGACACAGGTGGCACTGCCTGAGGCCTACACAGGCGGCACTGCCTTGGGTCACCACAGGCGGCACTGCCAGCGTCACCACATGCGGCACTGGATGGGGTCAGCCACAGGCGGCACTGCCTGGTGTCAACCACAGGCGGCACTGCCTGAGGCCACCACAGGCGGCACTGCCTGAGGTTACCATAGGCGGCACTGCCTGGGGTCACCACATGCGGTACTGCCTGGGGTCAGCCACAGGTGGCACTGCCTGGGGCACCACAGGCGGCACTGCCTGGGGTCACAACGGAGTGGCACTGCCTGGGGTCAGCCACAGGCGGCACTGCCTGAGGCCTACACAGGCGGCACTGCTTGGGGTCACCACAGGCGGCACTGCCAGCGTCACCACATGCGGCACTGGATGGGGTCAGCCACAGGAGGCACTGCCTGGGTCAACCACAGGCGGTACTGCCTGGGGTCACCACAGGCGGCACTGCCTGGGGTCATCACAGGCGGCACTGCCTGGGGTCACCACAGGCGGCACTGCCTAGGGTCAGCCACAGCCGACACTGCCTGGGGCCACCACAGCCGAGACTGCATGGGGTTAGCCACAGGTGGCACTGCCAGGGGTCAGCCCCAGGTGGCACTGCTTGGGTTCAGCCACAGGCTGCACTGCCTGGAGTCAGCCACAAGTGGCACTGCTTGGGTTCAGCCACATGTGGCACTGCCTGGGATCACCACAAGCGGCACTGCCTGGGGTCAGCCACAGGCGGCACTGCCTGGGGTCACCACAGGCGACACTGCCTGGGGTCACCACAATCGTCGGGGTGTATGTATAACTGAGAACAGTTGAAGGAGTAAATATTGTGAGTAGAGGATCTTGTTATATATTGTAAACTGGAACTATATGTTTAGGTGAATAGTAATAAGAATCCAATTTTGGATCAACCAGAGTATACCTGGCAACGAGCTGTCTCTGTGTCTGGATCAATTGTGACTGTGGAAGAGTTAAGGTGTCAACTCGGGCAGGAGGGATAGTATTTGACACTTCATGGAGTGTCACGTCATTGACAGTGACTGTTGGGTGTGTGTTTAACAGTAACACATTTCTGTTAGGTTGTCACCATCTAGTCCAGTAACAGTGTCTTAGTGACACATGGGAGTTATATTTACATAAGAACTTTGTGGAGTCTTTGTGATATGCTAAAGTTGTTTACTTTACGGATGGCATAGTGGCATGTAGGTAAGTTGTGTACCTTATTGATGTCTTGGTGACACGTAGGTAAGTTATGAACTTTACGGATGTCTTATTGATACATAGGTAAGTTGTGTACCTTATAATAAGGGGCCAATAGATGGAAAATGAAAATTGTTCATTGTCAACCACAATTTTGTTTACTAGTTTTTATAAAAAGTGCTGCACTTGTTCCCAGTTTCAGTACTGCAACCTAAATAGAAAGGAAGATCTAATTTTGTTGTGTTTTTTTAACGAATATTACATATTTCAACGCGACTTGAAACAACCACACCTTTCAGATATAATCATTCTATGACGCTTTTCTGACACATTAGCATATAATATAGGATCAGTAGCCGGGGATTTTTCAAAACATCTTTAGTTCTTCTAATGCAAATAGTCAAAGTTCCTCCCCAAAAATTATGCAATTATATCATGTTTATTGCTATTATAAAACCAATAAATGAACTTAGAGAAACAAAACGGCCCCAGATTTTAGAGGCATAAACTTTACATATAAGGCGTAAGTTTCTTGTAAATTGAATAAAAATGAAAGAGTTTCAAGTCGTTTATGTTACTGGAGTAATAAATCATTAAAATATTAAAGTCTAAGGTGCTGCCATCTGTGGCTGAAGTTGGCCCCAACCAATTTCCTCCACAATTGACACCGTTACAGATAGACTTACGTGCAGTCAGGTGTATAAGTTTCATGCAAATTGTCCGATAAACAAATAATAAAAAATAATAATAAAAGAAAATGTATAAAAAAAAAATTAAAATTTTTTTTTTTTAATAAAAATAATTATAATTTGTTTTTAATATATGCTATTGTGATAGCTGAGAATCTAGACATGATTTTAGTTGACACTTTTGTTTGATAATCGTTAATAAACATTTTGGAATATTTTTGACACAAAATTCAATATTTTTTTCTCCCCATTTATGCTACGATGCTGAGACTTGGACCAGATGAAACCGTTTTTATATACAACTCGTCAAAAACGTTTGATTGAAATCGAACTACTTTTCATTTATTGCATATTTATGTGAGATGCCCCCTTATGGAGTCTTAGTGATTCATAGGTAAGTTGTGTACCTTATGGAGTCTTAGTGATTCATAGGTAAGTTGTGTACCTTATGGAGTCTTAGTGATTCATACGTAAGTTGTGTACCTTATGGAGTCTTAGTGATTCATAGGTAAGTTGTGTACCTTATAGAGTCTTAGTGATTCATACGTAAGTTGTGTACCTTACGGAGTCTTAGTGATTCACAGGTAAGTTGTGTACCTTATAGAGTCTTAGTTACACGTAGATAACTTGTACACCTTATGGATATCTTACTGACACGTAGGAAAGTTTACCTTATGGATGTCTTAGTGACATGTAGGTAAGTTGTATACTGTGGGGGAGGGATTACCAGCTAGCTTTTAGACTATGTGTTGGAGCGCAAGTCGTCAGGTTGCACTCTGACACGAGTGCACCAAAGTCCACCCTCTCTAGATTTTGTAGTTCTTCATAGACATCTCTTGTTTGATGTATATGAAGAACGTTGACCCAGGACTGTTCAGTAAGACTATGGAGGCCGCCGAAGCTTTTCTGTGAGAAGAGGTGCAGCCATTATCATGTATTTAACATTTAAGTGTATGGAGAGAGGAGAAACAGGTATTGGTGGTAGTAGTAGAACTAACTGTTCTAGTCGCTTGTGTAAACACCAGGCCTCCCAGTACTAACGTCACAAGGCACCACGTGATTGAAGATAGCCTTGTGATTCGTGGGGCATCTCATTGCACTTTCACTTTCATCTCACTTTCGCGTTCCACAGACTTACTATCTCGTCACTCATTTTTCTACTGAATGTGTTCCAATGACGCATCGGTGCGTCACTTGATATAAAAATTTGTAAAAAAAAAAGTTTCTGTGCGATCTTCATTTTTTTTTTAAATGAGCGCCATTGTTTTCCCACAATCCTCCGTAGGCCGCATGGGATTCTGGGTCACGCCATGCGGTCGGCCTAGTCCTTTGTTTACGTCTCTCGTGACCGGACTACCGCGCTCCCGCGTCCAGAACCTGTGCCCCTCTCTGCCCTGTGTAGCAGTGTTTATTCGTTCCTGTCTCCTTACAACGCATTATTACTTGCAAACATGGATCGTGGTAAAGGACAGAGCACCTCTACCCCCAAGAAGGATAGTGAAATGACCAAGGAAGAGAAGTTGAGTGAGCTGTACAAAAGGTTCAGCAATGTGAAGCTTACCCCTAGTAAAATTCCTGATTTGTTGGATCGTTTGTCAGATGTGGAGGCAGATGCTGAAGGGAAAGAGCGTCAGAGTGATTTCAGTAGTGATAATGAGGGGACAGCGTCGTCTGATGAGTTTGATTCATCATCGACTGAGGAGAGTAGCGAGGGGATTGAGGATGAGGCAGCGGATGTGGGCCGCCCCAAGGCACCTGTAAGGAGGCGTGCAGGACGTCTTCAACAGCCTAATCCCGATGCTGCCTGGTCAACTGACAATACACCACCTATTGTAGGCAGTTTCAGTGCCACACCAGGCATAACTGTCCCAGTGCCAATTACCCCCCTGCAATTTGTTCAATTATTTCTGACCCGTGCCCTAATTGAGTTCATCACAGTGGAAACTAACAGGTATGCCAGGCAGTTTATTCAGAATGCTTCCAGGCGCACTATGAGGTTGTGGAAGGAGGTATCTGTGAAGGAAATGGCAAGGTATTTGGCTTTATCAATCTTGATGGGTATTGCACGACTCCCAACAATGCGCATGTACTGGCAAACAAGCCGGTTGTGGCATATGAGGACCTTCAATGTGTTCATGACTGCAAAACGATTCCAACATATTGCCCAGTTTTTTCATACTTATAACCAGTTTGCAATTCCACCCAACAACAAGAACCGCATGATAAAACTCAGCACCATCATTACATATTTGACCAACAAATTTGGCTCTTACTACGTCCCCAATCAAGCACTCAGTTTGGATGAAGGTACAATGTCGTGGCGTGGTCGTCTATCCTTCAAGGTCTACAACCCCAATAAGCCTGATAAGTATGGGGTAAAGTTGTACATGCTTGCTGAGGTAGGGACTGGTTATATTATTGATTTCGAGGTTTATTCTGGAGTGGGCAAGACAACAGTTGAGACAGTGATGGGCCTTATGCGACCCTTGTTGAACAAAGGTTATCATCTTTATATGGACAATTATTATAACTCTGTCCATCTCACAGAATTGCTAAGGGAAAATGGCGTGTACACTTGTGGAACACTCAGATTGCAGCGTGGTGCCCCTAAAGAGCTGCAACAACTTGCCAAAGGTAAATTCGCTGTTGATCAGACTATTTTCAGGCGCAAGGATAACACTTTTGTTATCCTTTGGAAAGACAAGAGAGTGGTGTCAGTGATCACAAACTGCCATAATGCTGACACACAGGAAGTACAGAGAAGGAAGAGAGTGAAGAAACGTGACGGAACATCATCTGTTCAGATTGTAACTGTAAACAAACCAACAGCCATTTGCGACTACAACAACAACATGAAGGGAGTTGATCACTTCGACCAAATGGTCAAATATTACAGGTTCACCAGGAAGTCGCATAAGTGGACTAAGAAGATCACATTTTACTTCCTTCAGATGGCTATACACAATGCCTATGTGATGTACAAGATGTACACAACT
>NC_091151.1:62830104-62880104 GCF_040958095.1 Procambarus clarkii
TATATATATATATATATATATATAATATATATATATATATAATATATATATATATTATATATATATTATATATATATATATTATATATATATATATATATATATATATATATATATATATATTATATATATATATATATATATATATATATATATATATATATATTATTAAATATGACCGAAAAAGTAAGATTAAAAATTCTAACACGAATTTTCTCAATCTTTCGTACATTACGCTTCACTGTTGGAGGTAAATCAAAAATCAATTCTCCAAAATTCATTATTATTTCTAGTCTGACGCGACACGGGCGCGTTTCGTAAAACTTATTACATTTTCAAAGACTTTAGTTCACAAATACACAACTGAATAGAACTTACGTATCTCCGATTTTATATCTACATTTGAGTGAGGTGGAAGGGGTGATGTGACATTAACACAAGACAGAACAAAATGTGGTATTAATAGGGTATTAATTTCATCAACACAAGACAGAACAAGAGTATTAATAGGGTACTAATTTCATCAACACAAGACAGAACACGAAACAATGGATATTGAATAGAAGTGTTTGTAGAAAGCTTATTGGTCCATATTTCTTGATGCTTCTATATTGGAGCGGAGTCTTGAGGTGGGTAGAATATAGTTGTGCAATAATTGGCTGTTGATTGCTGGTGTTGACTTCTTGATGTGTAGTGCCTCGCAAACGTCAAGCCGCCTGCTATCGCTGTATCTATCGATGATTTCTGTGTTGTTTACTAGGATTTCTATGGCGATGGTTTGGTTGTGGGAAGAGATTATATGTTCCTTAATGGAGCCCTGTTGCTTATGCATCGTTAAACGCCTAGAAAGAGATGTTGTTGTCTTGCCTATATACTGGGTTTTTTGGAGCTTACAGTCCCCAAGTGGGCATTTGAAGGCATAGACGACGTTAGTCTCTTTTAAAGCGTTCTGTTTTCTGTCTGGAGAGTTTCTCATGAGTAGGCTGGCCGTTTTTCTGGTTTTATAGTAAATCGTCAGTTGTATCCTCTGATTTTTGTCTGTAGGGATAACGTTTCTATTAACAATATCTTTCAGGACCCTTTCCTCCGTTTTATGAGCTGTGGAAAAGAAGTTCCTGTAAAATAGTCTAATAGGGGGTATAGGTGTTGTGTTAGTTGTCTCTTCAGAGGTTGCATGGCATTTCACTTTCCTTCTTATGATGTCTTCGACGAAACCATTGGAGAAGCCGTTGTTGACTAGGACCTGCCTTACCCTACAGAGTTCTTCGCCGACTTGCTTCCATTCTGAGCTGTGGCTGAGAGCACGGTCGACATAAGCGTTAACAACACTCCTCTTGTATCTGTCTGGGCAGTCACTGTTGGCATTGAGGCACATTCCTATGTTTGTTTCCTTAGTGTAGACTGCAGTGTGGAAACCTCCGCCCTTTTCCATGACTGTTACATCTAGAAAAGGCAGCTTCCCATCCTTTTCCGTCTCGTAAGTGAAACGCAGCACGGAACTCTGCTCAAATGCCTCCTTCAGCTTCTGCAGATGTCTGACATCAGGTACCTGTGTAAAAATGTCGTCAACATACCTGCAGTATATGGCCGGTTTCAAGTTCATGTCGACTAAGACTTTTTGCTCGATGGTACCCATGTAGAAGTTTGCAAACAGGACACCTAGGGGAGAACCCATGGCGACCCCATCTACTTGCTTATACATGTGCCCATCCGGGCTCAAGAAGGGTGCCTCTTTAGTACAAGCTTGGAGTAGTTTCCTCAGAATACTTTCTGGCATGTCAAGAGGAGTACAGGCTGGATCACGATACACTCTGTCGGCTATCATTCCGATTGTCTCGTCCACAGGTACGTTGGTAAACAGCGATTCTACGTCCAACGAGGCTCTTATCCCTGTGGCCCGTGTGCCCCGCAGTAAGTCCACAAATTCCTTTGGAGACTTCAGGCAGAAGGCGCAAGGAACATAAGGAGTCAGCAGGCCGTTGAGTCGCTTTGCCAGTCTGTACGTGGGTGTGGGTATCTGGCTAATGATTGGCTGAAGTGGGTTTCCAGGCTTGTGCGTCTTGACATTTCCATACGCATATCCAGGTTTATATTCCCCAATGATCTTTGGCAGGTGGAGTCCGGATTTCTTGGCGTTTACAGTTTCGATCAGTTTGTTGACCTTTGCTTTTAATTCGGCTGTAGTGTCCTTCGTTACCCTTTGGAACTTAGTTTGGTCAGAGAGTATGATGTTCATTTTCGCCAGATATTCGTCTTTTTTAAGAATGACATATATTGGCGACTTGTCACCTCTCCTGACAACTATCTCCTTGTTCTCACGAAGGCTTTTAGCTGCCGCTTTAAGCTCGGGGGTCAGTATGGTGCTTCTGTAGTTGCCTCGATTCTTTCCTCCTTCTGCAATAAGTTCTGCTTGTAAGGTATCTTTGGTAGTGACCTTCTTTTGTGTCTCGAGGTCGAATATGTCGTCCAACAGAATTTCCAACTCTACTTTCCGGGCCATTTCACTCGGTCTGGACATAACATGACAGTTTATGCCCAGATTTAGGAGAGTGACTTGGTCCTCAGTGAGGTTAATTCCTGCAAGGTTCAGGAAGCCATCTCTTGGTCGTGGAATTGCCATAGGTCCTCCATATAATGTTAGTTTCTTGATAATCCTTGTTTCAGTGCTGAGGTGATGTTGGTCTGTGAGGATGTCGAGGTGTTGTTCAATGCGGGTACGGATACTATGGTCGATGTTGCGATTTCTCCACTCGTTTGTAGCATGAAGTAGTTGCGTTTTGTTGTCTTTGATTTCATTCTCTGCCTTGTATATCTGATCACGAATCAGATCCTGGCGATATTTTATCGTGAAGGCTTGATTCCTTGCTGCTGGGTCGTGCACTTTAATATTAGTATATTTTGGTAGCAGTCTTTCCTGTAGACATATATTATTAAATATGACCGAAAAAGTAATATTAATAATTCTAACACGAATTTTCTCAATCTTTCGTACATTACGCTTCACTGTTGGAGGTAAATCAAAAATCACTTCTCCAAAATTCATTTTTATTTCTAGTCTGACGCGACACGGGCGCGTTTCGTAAAACTTATTACATTTTCAAAGACTTCACAAATACACAACTGATTAGAACGTATCTCTGATTTTATATCTACATTTGAGTGAGGTGGGAAGGGAAAAGGAAAGTCATAAAAAGGAAAGTGAAAAGCCATGCAACCTCTGAAGAGACAACTAACACAACACCTATACCCCCTATTAGACTATTTTACAGGAACTTCTTTTCCACAGCTCATAAAACGGAGGAAAGGGTCCTGAAAGATATTGTTAATAGAAACGTTATCCCTACAGACAAAAATCAGAGGATACAACTGACGATTTACTATAAAACCAGAAAAACGGCCAGCCTACTCATGAGAAACTCTCCAGACACAAAACAGAACGCTTTAAAAGAGACTAATGTCGTCTATGCCTTCAAATGCCCACTTGGGGACTGTAAGCTCCAAAAAACCCAGTATATAGGCAAGACAACAACATCTCTTTCTAGGCGTTTAACGATGCATAAGCAACAGGGCTCCATTAAGGAACATATAATCTCTTCCCATAACCAAACCATCTCCAGAGAAATCCTAGTAAACAACACAGAAATCATCGATAGATACAGCGATAGCAGGCGGCTTGACGTTTGCGAGGCACTACACATCAAGAAGTCAACACCAGCAATCAACAGCCAATTATTGCACAACTATATTCTACCCACCTCAAGACTCCGCTCCAATATAGAAGCATCAAGAAATATGGACCAATAGGCTTTCTACAAACACTTCTATTCAATACCCATTGTTTCTGTTCTGTCTTGTGTTGATACTTTTAATACCCTATTAATATCCCCTCCTGTTCTGTCTTGTGTTAATGCCACATCACCCTTCCCACCTCACTCAAATGTAGATATAAAATCAGAGATATGTTCTAATCAGTTGTGTATTTGTGAAGTCTTTGAAAATGTAATAAGTTTTACGAAACGCGCCCGTGTCGCGTCAGACTAGAAATAAAAATGAATTTTGGAGAAGTGATTTTTGATTTACCTCCAACAGTGAAGCGTAATGTACGAAAGATTGAGAAAATTCGTGTTAGAATTATTAATCTTACTTTTTCGGTCATATTTAATAATATATGTCTACAGGAAAGACTGCTACCAAAATATACTAACATTAAAGTGCACGACCCAGCAGCAAGGAATCAAGCCTTCACGATAAAATATCGCCAGGATCTGATTCGTGATCAGATATACAAGGCAGAGAATGAAATCAAAGACAACAAAACATAACTACTTCATGCTACAAACGAGTGGAGAAATAGCAACATCGACCATAGTATCCGTACCCGCATTGAACAACACCTCGACATCCTCACAGACCAACATCACCTCAGCACTGAAACAAGGATTATGAAGAAACTAACAACATTATATGGAGGACCTATGGCAATTCCACGACCAAGAGATGGCTTCCTGAACCTTGCAGGAATTAACCTCACTGAGGACCAAGTCACTCTCCTAAATCTGGGCATAAACTGTCATGTTATGTCCAGACCGAGTGAAATGGCCCGGAAAGTAGAGTTGGAAATTCTGTTGGACGACATATTCGACCTCGAGACACAAAAGAAGGTCACTACCAAAGATACCTTACAAGCAGAACTTATTGCAGAAGGAGGAAAGAATCGAGGCAACTACAGAAGCACCATACTGTCCCCCGAGCTTAAAGCGGCAGCTAAAAGCCTTCGTGAGAACAAGGAGATAGTTGTCAGGAGAGGTGACAAGTCGCCAATATATGTCATTCTTAAAAAAGACGAATATCTGGCGAAAATGAACATCATACTCTCTGACCAAACTAAGTTCCAAAGGGTAACGAAGGACACTACAGCCGAATTAAAAGCAAAGGTCAACAAACTGATCGAAACTGTAAACGCCAAGAAATCCGGACTCCACCTGCCAAAGATCATTGGGGAATATAAACCTGGATATGCGTACGGAAATGTCAAGACGCACAAGCCTGGAAACCCACTTCAGCCAATCATTAGCCAGATACCCACACCCACGTACAGACTGGCAAAGCGACTCAACGGCCTGCTGACTCCTTATGTTCCTTGCGCCTTCTGCCTGAAGTCTCCAAAGGAATTTGTGGACTTACTGCGGGGCACACGGGCCACAGGGATAAGAGCCTCGTTGGACGTAGAATCGCTGTTTACCAACGTACCTGTGGACGAGACAATCGGAATGATAGCCGACAGAGTGTATCGTGATCCAGCCTGTACTCCTCTTGACATGCCAGAAAGTATTCTGAGGAAACTACTCCAAGCTTGTACTAAAGAGGCACCCTTCTTGAGCCCGGATGGGCACATGTATAAGCAAGTAGATGGGGTCGCCATGGGTTCTCCCCTAGGTGTCCTGTTTGCAAACTTCTACATGGGTACCATCGAGCAAAAAGTCTTAGTCGACATGAACTTGAAACCGGCCATATACTGCAGGTATGTTGACGACATTTTTACACAGGTACCTGATGTCAGACATCTGCAGAAGCTGAAGGAGGCATTTGAGCAGAGTTCCGTGCTGCGTTTCACTTACGAGACGGAAAAGGATGGGAAGCTGCCTTTTCTAGATGTAACAGTCATGGAAAAGGGCGGAGGTTTCCACACTGCAGTCTACACTAAGGAAACAAACATAGGAATGTGCCTAAATGCCAACAGCGACTGCCCTGACAGGTACAAGAGGAGTGTTGTTAACGCATACGTCGACCGTGCTCTAAGCCACAGCTCAGAATGGAAGCAAGTCGACGAAGAACTCTGTAGGGTAAGGCAGGTCCTAGTCAATAACGGCTTCTCCAATGGTTTCATCGAAGACATCATAAGAAGGAAAGTGAAAAGCCATGCAACCTCTGAAGAGACAACTAACACAACACCTATACCCCCTATTAGACTATTTTACAGGAACTTCTTTTCCACAGCTCATAAAACGGAGGAAAGGGTCCTGAAAGATATTGTTAATAGAAACGTTATCCCTACAGACAAAAATCAGAGGATACAACTGACGATTTACTATAAAACCAGAAAAACGGCCAGCCTACTCATGAGAAACTCTCCAGACACAAAACAGAACGCTTTAAAAGAGACTAATGTCGTCTATGCCTTCAAATGCCCACTTGGGGACTGTAAGCTCCAAAAAACCCAGTATATAGGCAAGACAACAACATCTCTTTCTAGGCGTTTAACGATGCATAAGCAACAGGGCTCCATTAAGGAACATATAATCTCTTCCCACAACCAAACCATCGCCAGAGAAATCCTAGTAAACAACACAGAAATCATCGATAGATACAGCGATAGCAGGCGGCTTGACGTTTGCGAGGCACTACACATCAAGAAGTCAATACCAGCAATCAACAGCCAATTATTGCACAACTATATTCTACCCACCTCAAGACTCCGCTACAATATAGAAGCATCAAGAAATATGGACCAATAGGCTTTCTACAAACACTTCTATTCAATACCCATTGTTTCTGTTCTGTCTTGTGTTAATACTTTTAATACCCTATTAATATCCCCTCCTGTTCTGTCTTGTGTTAATGCCACATCACCCTTCCCTCCTCACTCAAATGTAGATATAAAATCAGAGATACGTTCTAATCAGTTGTGTATTTGTGAAGTCTTTGAAAATGTAATAAGTTTTACGAAACGCGCCCGTGTCGCGTCAGACTAGAAATAAAAATGAATTTTGGAGAAGTGATTTTTGATTTACCTCCAACAGTGAAGCGTAATGTACGAAAGATTGAGAAAATTCGTGTTAGAATTATTAATCTTACTTTTTCGGTCATATTTAATAATATATATATATATATATATATATATATATATATATATATATATATATATATATATATATATATATATATATATATATATATATATATAGTAGGCATCCGTCAATCCCGTGGGGTTATGGAGTTGTGCCCTGGGTGTCTAGTTGTTGTAGTCTAGTAGGATGCAGTGCCTGCTGTGGCTGTGAAGGCCAACCCGAGAATGACACTCCCGAATGCAGCAAGGGCAGATATAAACGCTGAAGCGGGTGCGTCTGACAGGGGTTGAGACCTCCTGTGAAGTCTGTTATCCTCTACCTGCCTCTTCAGTTCGTCCTCGAATTGCTGTAGTCCCTTCTGCACTTTGCATCTCCGGGTAAATCTGTTCGCAGCTGCTGCTTTCCAAGTGTTGATGTCGATGTTCATCTGCTTGAGGTCGCGTTTGCAGGCATCTTTGAAAGGCAGCTGAGGTCTTCCGGTGGGTCTTTATCCTGATGCCAGATCTCCATACAAGAGGTCCTTCGCTATGCGGCCATCGACCATGCGTGTGACATGTCCCAGCCTTCGAATGCGTCTCTGCTTCAGGGTAGTGAACATTGAAGAGACTCCTGTTCTCACGAGTACTCTGTTGTTGGTGACGTGGTCTTTCCACGTGATGTCAAGGATGCGTCTCAGGTTCCGCATGTGAAAGGTATTGAGCCGTCTCTTCTGGCAAGAGCGCAGGGTCTAGGATTCCGAGCCGTAGAGAAGTGTACTCACCACACATGCCATGTAGACTTGTACCTTGGTGTGCGCTGTCAGTTTAGCATTTTCCCAAATTCGCTCTGTGAGTCTGGCCAGTGTTGTTGCGGCCTTCCCGATACGCCTGTTGAGCTCAGTTTCCAGGGAAAGGGTGTCTGAGATTATGGAGCCCAGGTACACAAACTCGTGAACTGCCTCCAGCACATAGTCTGCTATATTTATAGAGGGTAGCTCATTGACATCTTGTCCCATCACCTGTGTCTTCTTCAGGCTGATTGCCAGGCCGAATGCGGAACAGGCTGCAACAAAGCAGTTGAGTAGCTGCTGCAGGTCTTCTGCTGTGTGTGTGTGATGATCGCTGCGTCGTCGCCGAAGAGGAACTCACAGAGGATTCGCATCTGTACTTCTGTCTTTGCTCGGAGTCTGCATAGATTATAGAGCTTTCCATCAGATCTTGTACGGTGACAGATGACTTCTGTGGTTGTTCCAAAGGCAAGCTTGACGAGGATCGCGTAGAAGATGCCGAACAGAGTTGGAGCTAGAGCACCCTCCTGTTTAACACCACTGTTGATATTGAATGGTTCAGAAGTTGAGCCTATATATATATATATATATATATATATATATATATATATATATATATATATATATATATATATATATATTGTGACGGTAACGCGTTGGTGTTCGGCTGTTCAAAGCTAGGGGTATGGCCTCGTCACATACTAACAAAAAAATAGAAAAATCTGGAACTTCGTCTGTGGTAAGGTAAGGAGAAGACACACAAAACACAAGTAAATTTTAACAATGAAATTTTAATTACGTTAAAAAAAGCAAAACATGAATAAAATGGACATACAAATTCGTATAATAAAATCAATCAAAGTAATAAGAATAATCAAATGGCAAAATGAAAAGTTACGTTAAGACAAGTGAGCAAATAACAACTGTATGATAAACAAAGTAAATAGGTACCGGAATATTGGCTTCAAGCTGCCACCTCTCTTAGTACACGTAAGCCTGGGGCTTAGTCTACCAACGAGACGTGTTAACTTGTCGAAAGCACGAGATATTCTGAAGACTGAGGTCATGGCGGCCCCAGACATCAAGTAGTATAGTGGGTGGAGTGCAGTTGCAGCCGGACCCGCAGCCAATCAGCGATGAGCAGGCGACAAGACAGGTAGTTTGGCGGTTTGAGGTGGAGCAGGTGTTCCTGGCTGCATACGTTTTGCTCTCTGGCAAACCTTGGAGATTTTGTTGTCGTTGTATATTTCTTCCATACTTGTTTTATATTGATGTTTATATCGACGTCTTTTGGAGGGAAGAGCAGGCTCAATCTCTTGAAGGAGATTATCGTCACAACTCTCCCCCGAAGCCTGCGGTTCTGGAAGAAGTACGTCGTTATGTGGTGGAGTAATAGATGGAGTCGCTTCTACTTCATAAACTCTGGAGAAATCATGGGCTAAGATGTTGTCGGAATCTTGGTATAGCGTGTCTCCAGGTTGAATTTCTGCAGTTATCAAGCCCATAGTAGAAGACGTTGAGATGAGAAGTGGGCGTACTGCAGGAGGTGTGGTCCGTGTTGATGGTGGACCAAGCACTTTTCAGGTGTGGAGTGAAGTGCTGGAGCTTCAGGATGATGAAGAGTAGCTCCTTGCCAATTGTTCCGTAGTTCCTTGTAGCAGTAGTCGCTGACAGGTGTATTCTCCTCGCCTTGTTGCTGCATCACGACACCACCAACGTCGGTACCACTGGCGTCGACATGGAGGATGAAGGGCTTATCTGACGAGGTGAGAGTGGAATTAGAATATGGCAAAGGAGCACTATTATTTTCCTGAAAGTATTTGGGAAGATCATTAAGGATTTCGGAATTAGAAAGCGCCGACTCCTTGTCAGTGCTTTCGGGAGGAGAAGCTGGGAAGGTCTCACTGTGGATGTAGGGTTCTGTGAAGGTAGAACAGTTAATCAGGACAGTGGGAGGAGTACCATTATATTGCTTCAGGAGGTTGACGTGGCACAGCTGGGTCTTCCGCCGCCTATCTGGAGTCTCTATGACGTAGTTGTTGTTATTTCTGCACTCTTTGACGCGGTAGGGTCCTGAAAACCTGTTTTGTAAAGGTGAACCTGGGATAGGGAAGTATGCTAGGATGAAGTCTCCCAGCTTAAATTTTCTTACTTTGCTGGTCTGGTCGTAATGAGTCTTCATCCTCTCCTGGGCTTTCAATAGATTATCATGGGCAAAACGGTGGACTCTCTCTAGAATGTGTTGAAGGTTTTGAGGAACTGGGGCACATTCTGATGCTCACTGAAGGTGGCATCTCGGAGAGAGTCTTTGAAAGCCTTAAGGGGAGTACGGCACTTACGGCCGTAGAGCATCTCATAAGGAGATACTCCTAGGGACTCATTGGGGAGACTTCTGTAAATACACATTATAAGGTCGATTTGCTTATCCCAATCCTTAGAGGTTTCACTACAAAACTTTTTCAAGAGTGCTTTGATAGTCTAATGACTACGTTCAAGAGAACCCTGTGAAGCAGGATGATAGGGGCTGGACAATACCTGCTTGATGTTGAACCCCTCCAGTGTCCTTTTGAAGAGATCACTGGTGAAGTTGGTACCACAGTCGCTCTGAATCTCCCTGGGAAATCCGTATTGAGTGAAGATCTTCAATAGATGTTTTACAACCGTAGCAGCCGTGATGTTCTTCACTGGAACTGCTATGGGAAATCTGGTGGTAGGACACAGGATGGTTAAGATATAGGCGTTACCTGAACTGGTCCGAGGTAAAGGACCAACACAGTCTATTATGAGTCTGTGGAAAGGTTCCGCAGGCACCTGTATGGGATTCAGTGGCGCTCTGGGAATGGAGATGTTCGGTTTGCCTGCCATCTGACATGTATGACACTGTTTTACGTACTGTTTGACGCTATTTACCATACCTGGCCAGTAGTAGTCTTGACGATTTCCATGGTAAGTCTTGTTGAATCCGTAGTGGGAGAATGCTCCGTGGGCCAGGTGTAGAATAGTGGGCCGCAGGCTGGTAGGAATCACAAGTTGTTCGATGTTGGCCCAATCGTCCTCCTTCAGTTTACTGGGTCTATATCTGCGGTAGAGCAAGTCGTTCTCTAGGAAGAACCCAGGAATACTGTCGGGTTGAGTCTCAGCCTGGAAAAACAATGGTGTTAAAGTAAGATCTTCCCTCTGCAACTTACGGAACTCCAACTTGGTCAGATTCAGGGGTAGTTTCTGTGGGTCTTGAGAGACAGCGGTAGCAGTAGAGTCAGCTGGCTGTGGACGTGCGGCTTGTGCACGGGTGGTCACGAGAACCGGAGGAGAAACTTCATCACTCTCTTGAACCTCTGCTGGAACATACGCTAGAATAGGGTTTATTATCACAGAGTTACACACCTGGGGTTTGTCCATGACGATCAGGTTGGTCGGTTGCAGGTCTTCTGCCAAGTCGTTGCCTAGGAGAAGTTGCACTCCAGGCATGGGAAAAGGCTTTTCCCTGAGGGCGACTTGGACTTCTCCGTTCACGTAGGGACAATCCAGGTGGACTCTGGCGAGAGGGTATGGAGTGGTAGCAGTGAGGTCAGTGATGAAGACAGTTTCTCCGGTGTAGACGATGTTGGGCACAGCCGACTTCAAGATGATCAATTGAAGAGCCGCTGTGTCCCTCAAGATCTTCAATTTGAAACGTCCCTCCGGATTTGAACCGTTGGCAGAGACAGTTCCAGTATACAGGTGGTTACTGAAAAGAGAAAGATCATTAACATTAACACCAACATTCATCACAGGCTTACCGGACTTAGGAGGAGTTGGTTTGGGTTTCTGTGGGTCAGTGGTTCCCTTGTATTGAAACTTACCACACTTGTCTATGGTATGTCCATAGAGTCTACAATACTTGCAGTACAATTGCGAGCCAGCTTGATCGGTGCTCACTTTCTCGTAACTGTACCACGACTTCTTACTGGAGGATGGTTCGGGTGTCAGCCGGTGGATGAGGCTGTAAGTGTCAGCCGACTTAGCACACTTCAGGTAGTCGGTTTCTTCTTTATCTGCTAAGTAGAGACGGACAGGAGGCGGCACACGCCTCAAGAATTCTTCAACAAGCATCAGGTTGACGAGTTCTGTAAAAGTAGAGACATGTGCTGCTTCCAGCCATTTCATGAAATATCTCCGTTTTGTGTTAGCAAACTCGAGGAAGGTAGTGGTACTTGCCTTCAGGTGGTCACGGAATTTCCTTCTATAACTTTCTGTAGAGAGGAGGTAGGCGTCCAACACTGCTTGTTTCAGAGTCTGGTAGTCATTCTCAGACGCCAAAGTACTGAGTGTGACTGCAGCTCTACCTGTAAGATGGACTCTGAGAAGTGTGGCCCATTGGTCGACAGGCCAAATGAGTTGATTAGCAAGGGTTTCAAAGGTGGTGAAAAACACATCAACTTCTGCTTCTACAAAGGATGGCATTAACTTACTTGCATGTGATATATTAAAACTGACGGGAAGATTGGCAGTAGCTTGCTGGCGTTGAGCGAGGTGTGAAGTTTCCAACGTGTATTCTCGTAGACGACACTCTAGAGCCAGAGTCGCTTGTTGCTTGTCATGTTCGCGTTGCATCTCCAACTCGCGTTGTTTGGTTTCAAGCTGTACTCTTTCACGTTCACGGAGTAATGCGACCTCACGTTCGTGTTCTTCTCTCCTCAAGGCGGCTTCGCGTTCTTGTTCTTCTCTCCTCAAAGCAGCCTCACGTTCGTGTTCTTCCCTTCGTATGGCAGCTGCTCGTTCTTGTTGTTCGATGGCTTCCCTTTGTTGTTCGCGGGCTTCCCTTTGCTGCTCACGTTCAATCTTGGCCAGCTCCAATTTGAGTTTCATCGTTGCCAAATCAGTTTTATCTGCAATATAGTAAGTTTCATGAGTTTCAGAGTCTATCTTACCTTGCTCTAAATAGTGATCCAGCAACAGGTTGTGTATTTCACTCTTGTTGGCTTGGTAGGGAACTGTTAGTTGATACTCATGTGCAAGAGTTTGTAATTCAGTCTTCTTGGCATGACTTAAAGTCCCTATTGCACCTGCTGGATCTGCACGGAAAGCTTGGAGACGAAACATGGTGAAATTAGCAAATAAATGTACTACGAATATTCAGTTATAGTGAATGTCAGAAACAGGACAACGTGGCAACTGGTACCTATCCTGTGGGATCTTTAACAATTAAAGTTAAGTAAAAGATGTTAAATGATTAATTTAAATCAAGGGCGCAGGAAATCTTGTACCCGGTACTCATGTAAGAGGATAAGGGCAAGAAAATCCTACTAACAAATGAAACAGAGTTTCGAAAACAAATGAAACAGTTAATTGCCTCAAGAGTAAAATTGGTAGTCCAAGGATGTAGGCATACCTTGCCAAGTCTCTATAGGACATAAAGCAAGTTTTTCCTACTGAATTAGTATGATACTTACAGAATTAGCGAACTTTTGTGCTCTGAAAAAGTAAGCTAATTCCCTACCGTTGTATGTATCATCATCTCTGACTGACGTGTAGGGGTGCGAGGTGTCAACTAGTGACGAGAACTGCTGCTGAGGTCCCAATTCAGCAACTAAAGTTCGAGCTAGAGGAACTATGGCCCTCTTTGTCCTCCTACAGTCAGATTGCAGAAGATTGGGTACACTTGACCCGGGGCAGACCACAGTACCAGGGTACCAATATGATGATCTGTCAAAAATGAGAAATATCCAAGGGACAAAGATGGTAAACACGAGTAATAACACGGAGGGAGAGATGACCAATTAAGAGTATGACTGCGGCCTACAGTCACCACGTAATCCAAAGTTGTCTCACCTTCACCATATGCTACTCTCGTAATGCACAATACACCGCACCATATAAAAAATGAAATTGAATATGAAAAATAGTAAAAGCTACGTTAACAAAGTTAAATACGCTTACCATTAATTACCACTTGGCACCAGTATCTGAGTGAAGCTCCTAGGACAGGCCCCCATATAATATGTGACGGTAACGCGTTGGTGTTCGGCTGTTCAAAGCTAGGGGTATGGCCTCGTCACATACTAACAAAAAAATTGAAAAATCTGGAACTTCGTCTGTGGTAAGGTAAGGAGAAGACACACAAAACACAAGTAAATTTTAACAATGAAATTTTAATTGCGTTAAAGAAAGCAAAACATGAATAAAATGGACATACAACTTCGTATAATAAAATCAATCAAAGTAATAAGAATAATCAAATGGCAAAATGAAAAGTTACGTTAAGACAAGTGAGCAAATAACAACTGTATGATAAACAAAGTAAATAGGTACCGGAATATTGGCTTCAAGCTGCCACCTCTCTTAGTACACGTAAGCCTGGGGCTTAGTCTACCAACGAGACGTGTTAACTTGTCGAAAGCACGAGATATTCTGAAGACTGAGGTCGTGGCGGCCCCAGACATCAAGTAGTATAGTGGGTGGAGTGCAGTTGCAGCCGGACCCGCAGCCAATCAGCGATGAGCAGGCGACAAGACAGGTAGTTTGGCGGTTTGAGGTGGAGCAGGTGTTCCTGGCTGAATACGTTTTGCTCTCTGGCAAACCTTGGAGATGTTGTTGTCGTTGTATATTTCTTCCATACTTGTTTTATATTGATGTTTATATCGACGTCTTTTGGAGGGAAGAGCAGGCTCAATCTCTTGAAGGAGATTATCGTCACAATATATATATATATATATATATATATATATATATATATATATATATATATATATATATATATATATATATATATATATGTCGTACCTAGTAGCCAGAACGCACTTCTCAGCCTACTATGCAAGGCCCGATTTGCCTGATAAGCCAAGTTTTCATGAATTAATGTTTTTTCGACTACCTAACCTAACTTTTTCGGCTACATAACCCAACCTAGCCTATAAAGATAGGTTAGGTTAGGTTAGGTAGGGTTGGTTAGGTTCGGTCATATATCTACGTTAATTTTAACTACAATAAAACAAAATTGACCTCATACATAATGAAATGGGTAGCTCTATCATTTTATAAGAAAAAAATTAGAGGAAATATATTATTTTAGGAAAACTTGGCTTATTACGCAAATCGGGCCTTGCATAGTAGGCTGAGAAGTGCGTTCTGGCTACTAGGTACGACATATATATATATATATATATATATATATATATATATGCGAACAAGCCTGAATGGTCCCCAGGACATATGCAACTGAAAACTCACACCCCAGAAGTGACTCGAACCCATACTCCCAGAAGCAACGCATCTGGTATGTACAAGACGCCTTAATCAGTTTTTCAGTTGCATATGTCCTGGGGACCATTCAGGCTTGTTCGCATTTGTGTTCCTCACGTGTTGCCCCAAAGAATGAGGTGATTTGGTAAAATGCTATGCCCAAGATAACTATCCGAGTGCCGGCGGTGGGGTGGTTCAAATAGCCTCGGCTATCACCTCATTATGTCCGGTCGTGATGGTCAAGTGGATTAAGGCGTCTTGTACATACCAGATGCGTTGCTTCTGGGAGTATGGGTTCGAGTCACTTCTGGGGTGTGAGTTTTCAGTTATATATATATATATATATATATATATATATATATATATATATATATATATATATATATATATATATATATATATATATATATATATGTCGTACCTAGTAGCCAGAACGCACTTCTCAGCCTACTATTCAGGGCCCGATTTGCCTAATAAGCCAAGTTTTCATGAATTAATTGTTTTTCGACTACCTAACCTACCTAACCTAACCTAACCTAACTTTTTCGGCTACCTAACCTAACCTAACCTATAAAGATAGGTTAGGTTAGGTTAAGTAGGGTTGGTTAGGTTCGGTCATATATCTACGTTAATTTTAACTCCAATAAAAAAAATTGACCTCATACATAATGAAATGGGAAGCTTTATCATTTCATAAGAAAAAAATTAGAGAAAATATATTAATTCAAAAAAACTTGGCTTATTAGGCAAATCGGGCCTTGTATAGTAGGCTGAGAAGTGCGTTCTGGCTACTAGGTACGACATATATATATATATATATATATATATATATATATATATATATATATTTCCAGCGCCTCAGTGTGGCGATACAGAGGGGAAATGCGCACTGCATCCAGGGTTCCTGCCCGCCATATGAGGAGCTGGAGGAACTCGACAACCTATGACAACCATCTTTGTAACCCATATGTAACTCCTTTTTTGTAACAAAGTTCAAATAAAGTAAATATATATGTGTACATACAAAAGAATGGGGGTGGTAGGAGAAGATAATATTAGTGTTCAGTGAGAGACCACAAGGTCTCCTCTGAATACTTTTTATTTTCTTCTCCGAGGCTATGGGTCCCCACATTGGCACCAGAGGTGGTACCCTCACAAACTTTTTTATATATATATATTTTTTATATATATATATTTATATATATATATATATATATATATATATATATATATATATATATATATATATATATATATATATATATATATATATAATATAATGCTACAGTTTACAGAAAACACGCACACTTATATAACAATATACCAATCAGTGTTCGAAGACCTCGTCCAGCTCTTCGGGGATCGAGTGCATACCCAAGATACAGCACGCATTTCCCCTCTGAACAGCGACACTGAGCCGCTGGAACATGAAACCGGCCGCTCTTGGGTCTCTAGTCTTCCCAATGAGTTCCTCGCCCAGCTCCTTCAGGAACTTAAGGGCACATTTACCCCAGGCGCCCAGAGTCTCAGAGCCTATTGGCACGAACCTTTAACAACGTTCTAGGTCCCTGTACTTGTTAGTTTTCTGGGTCTCCCTGGAGGTGGCCGCCCCGCCTCCCTCAGCTGTGCTGTAAGGTAGATAGGTATCAGCCAATGTAGATGCACACGTGTAGTCCCACACGACCTGTTTACCTTCCCTCCACGGCTGCAGGATGACTCCATCTGGGCGTTTTTGGCTGTTGTCAGGTCTGCACAAATGAGGCTCCCTTTGTGCTGGGCACCCAGCTGTAGCCAAACTTCTCTTGATGATGTCATTGACTGCTTCATGTCTGGCAATCTTTCCCTGTGTCTTACGACAGATGAGACCATGGCTGCTGTATTGGTATATATATATATATATATATATATATATATATATATATATATATATATATATATATATATATATATATATATATATATATAAATATATATATATATATATATATATATATATATATATATATATATATATATATATAAATATATATATATATATATATATATATATATATATATATATATATATATATATATATATATATATATATATATATATATTATTAAATATGACCGAAAAAGTAAGATTAATAATTCTAGCACGAATTTTCTCAATCTTTCGTACATTTCTTTTCACTGTTGGAGGTAAATCAAAAATCAATTCTCCAAAATTCATTTTTATTTCTAGTCTGACGCGACACGAGCGCGTTTCGTAAAACTTATTACATTTTCAAAGACTTTTAGTTTACAAATACACAACTGAATAGAACTGATTGATTGATTGATTGATGAAGATTAAGCCACCCAAAAGGTGGCACGGGCATGAATAGCCCGTAAGTGGTGGCCCTTTTGAGCCATTACCAGTATCAATACATGATACTGGAGATCTGTGGAGGTGCGACTGCACCCTGCGTGACGGGAGATGTCTCCCGTGGAAACATAGAATAGAACTTACGCATCTCCGATTTTATATCTACATTTGAGTGAGGTGGCATTAATAGGGTATTAATTTCATCAACACAAGACAGAACAAGAGGTGACATTAATAGGGTATTAATTTCATCAACACAAGACAGAACACGAAACAAACATGTTACTATAAAACCAGAAAAACGGCCAGCCTACTCATGAGAAACTCTCCAGACACAAAACAGAACGCTTTAAAAGAGTTAACGTCGTCTATGCCTTCAAATGCCCTCTTGGGGACTGTAAGCTCCAAAAAACCCAGTATATAGGCAAGACAACAACATCTCTTTCTAGGCGTTTAACGATGCATAAGCAACAGGGCTCCATTAAGGAACATATAATCTCTTCCCACAACCAAACCATCGCCAGAGAAATCCTAGTAAACAACACAGAAATCATCGATAGATACAACGATAGCAGGCGGCTTGACGTTTGCGAGGCACTACACATCAAGAAGTCAACACCAGCAATGAACAGCCAATTAATGCACAACTATATTCTACCCACCTCAAGACTCCGCTCCAATATAGAAACATCAAGAAATATGGACCAATAGGCTTTCTACAAACACTTCTATTCAATACCCATTGTTTCGTGTTCTGTCTTGTGTTGATGAAATTAATACCCTATTAATGCCACCTCTTGTTCTGTCTTGTGTTGATGAAATTAATACCCTATTAATGCCACCTCACCCCATCCACCTCACTCAAATGTAGATATAAAATCGGAGATGCGTAAGTTCTATTCAATTGTGTATTTGTAAACTAAAAGTCTTTGAAAATGTAATAAGTTTTACGAAACGCGCTCGTGTCGCGTCAGACTAGAAATAAAAATGAATTTTGGAGAATTGATTTTTGATTTACCTCCAACAGTGAAAAGAAATGTACGAAAGATTGAGAAAATTCGTGTTAGAATTATTAATCTTACTTTTTCGGTCATATTTAATAATATATGTCTACAGGAAAGACTGCTACCAAAATATACTAATATATATATATATATATATATATATATATATATATATATATATATATATATATATATATATATATAAAAGGAAAAATGAAAGATGTTTAAATCATTGCATAGTAAGAACTCTGTTTAGTGTTTGCAGGTTATAGTTGTGTGTGTAAACTAAAAGTCTTTGAAAATGTAATAAGTTATTACGAAACGCGTTCAAGTGTCGCGTCAGACTAAAAATAAAAATAAATTTTGGAGAATTAATTTTTCAATTACCATCAACAGTGAAAAGAAACATAAGAAATATCGAGAAAATTCATGTTAGAATTATTATTCTTACTTTTTCAGTCATATTTAATAATATATTATATATATATATATATATATATATATATATATATATATATATATATATATATATATATATATATATATATATATATATATATATATATATATATATATATATATATAATATATTATTAAATATGACCGAAAAAGTAAGAATAATAATTCTAACATGAATTTTCTCGATATTTCTTATGTTTCTTTTCACTGTTGATGGTAATTGAAAAATTAATTCTCCAAAATTCATTTTTATTTTTAGTCTGACGCGACACTTGAACGCGTTTCGTAATAACTTATTACATTTTCAAAGACTTTTAATTTACACACACACAACTATAACCTGCAAACACTAAACAGAGTTCTTACTATGCAATGATTTGAACAGCTTTCATTTTTCCTTTTATACCCGCATTTTGGGTGAGGTGATATGTTACAACAGTTTTGGATGAGGTGAACAAAACTTTCAACACAGAATAGAACACGAAATAATGGGTATTGAAGGTAAGAATGAAAGTAACTGCATAGGGCCTATTGGCCCATATTTCTTGATGCTTCTATACTGCAGCGGAGTCTTGAAGTGGGTAGAATATAGTTGTGCATTAATTGGCTGTTGATTGCTGGTGTTGACTTGTTGATGTGTAGTGCCTCGCAGATGTCAAGCCGCCTGCTATCGATGATTTCTGTGTTGTTTGCTATGATTTCTCTGGTGATGGTCTGGTTGTGGGAAGAGATTATATGTTCCTTAATGGAGCCCTGTTGCTTATGCATCGTTAATCGCCTGGAAAAAGATGTTGTTGTCTTGCCTATATACTGAGTTTTTTGAGGCTTACAGTCCCCAAGTGGGCATTTGAAGGCATAGACGATGTTGGTCTCTTTTAAAGCGTTCTGCTTTCTGTCTGGAGAGTTTCTCTTGAGTAGGCTGGCCATTTTTTAGGTTTTATTGTAAATCGTCAGTTGTATCTTCTGATTTTTGTCTGTAGGGATAACATTTCTATTAACAATATCTTTCAGGACCCTTTCCTCCGTTTTATGAGCTGTGGAAAAGAAGTTCCTGTAAAATAGTCTAATAGAGGGTATAGGTGTTGTGTTAGTTGTCTCTTCAGAGGTTGCATGGCGTTTCACCTTCCTTCTTATGATGTCTTCAACGAAACCATTGGGGAAGCCATTGTTGACTAGGACCTGTCTTACCATACAGAGTTCTTCATCGACTTGCTTCCATCCTGAGTTGTGGCTGAGAGCACGGTCGACATAAGCGTTAACAACACTCCTCTTGTACCTTTCTGGGCAGTCATGTTGGCAGTTAGGCACATTCCTATGTTTGTTTCCTTAGTGTAGACTGCAGTGTGGAAACCTCCGCTCCTTTCCATGACTGTTACATCTAGAAAGGGCAGCTTCCCATCCTTCTTCATCTCGTAAGTGAAACGCAACACAGAATTCTGCTCAAATGCCTCCTTCAGCTCCTGCAGATGTCTGACATCAGGTAACTGTGTAAAAATGTCGTCAACATACCTGCAGTATATGGCCGGTTTCAAGTTCATGTCGACTAAGACCTTTTGTTCGATGGTACCCATGTAGAAGTTCGCAAACAAGACACCTAGGGGAGAACCCATGGCGATCCCATCTACTTGCTTATACATGTGCCCATCAGGGCTCAAGAAGGGTGCCTCTTTAGTACAAGCTTGGAGTAGTTTCCTTAGAATGCTTTCTGGTATGTCAAGAGAAGTACAGGCCGGATCACGATATACTCTGTCCGCTATCATCCCGATTGTTTCATCCACAGGTACGTTGGTAAACAATGATTCTACGTCCAAAGAGGCTCTTATCCCTGTGGCCCGTGTTCCCCGCAGTAAGTCAACAAATTCCTTTGGAGACTTCAGGCTGAAGGTGCAAGGGACATAAGGAGTCAGCAAGCCGTTGAGTCGCTTCGCCATTCTGTTCGTGAGTGTAGGTATCTGTCTGATGATTGGCCGAAGTGGGTTTCCAGGCTTATGTGTCTTGACATCTCCATACGTGTATCCAGGCTTATATTCCCCAATAATCTTTGGCAGGCGGAGTCCGGATTTCTTGGTGTTCACAGTTTCAATCAATTTGTTGACCTTTGCTTTCAATTCGGTTGTAGTGTCCTTCGTTACCCTTTGGATTTTAGTTTGGTCAGAGAGAATGAGATTCATTTTCACCAGATATTCGTCTTTTTTAAGAATGACGTATATTGGCGACTTGTCACCTCTCCTGACGACTATCTCCTTGTACTCACGAAGGCTCTTAGCTGCCGCTTTGAGCTCGGGGGACAGTATGGTGCTTCTGTAATGGCCTCGATTCTTTCCTCCTTCCGCAATAAGTTCTGCTTGTAAGGTGTCTTTGGTGGTGACCTTCTTTTATGTCTCGAGGTCGAATATGTCGTCCAACAGGATCTCCAACTCCACTTTCCGGGCCATCTCACTTGGTCTGGACATAACGTGACAGTTTATACCCAGATTTAGGAGAGTGACTTGGTCCTCAGTGAGGTTGATTCCTGCCAGGTTCAGGAAGCCATCTCTTTGTCGTGGAATTGCCATAGGTCCTCCATATAACGTTGTTAGTTTCTTGATTATCCTGGTTTCGGTGCTGAGGTGATGTCGATCTGTGAGGATGTCGAGGTGTTCCTCAATATATATATATGTAAATCACGTGTGTGTGTGTGTAAATCACGAAAAATAAACACGTGATTAAAAATGTGACAGTGTCAGACCACGGAGGAAAATTGAAACAGGAATTTCCTTCAGTACTTTCGTATATTAATACATCTTCAGAAGGAGTGGTTTTGCAGGTCGAGTACTGGACATAAATAGGCAGGAGAGAATGGTGGAGTGAGGTAAGGTACAATAAGTGGACACAAATATGTGCTGCACAAAAACTGCAGAGGGCCTATTGGCCCATCCGATGCAGCTCCCATTCAAAACCACACACAGGTCCACACATGTATATATAAACCACCGCTAATGTTCAAATTACTTTCTTTTGTGATTTGTATCAAAGCAGATGTTTTTTGTTAAAACAAACATAATTTGTTTTAAAACAAGTTATATTTTTGTTATAGGTGCTTTTACAATTCGTTATTGAAGAACCCATCTCCCAATCAATTTGGTGAGCATCTCACTGCCACCACTCCGTATTCACTCGCCAGAGTCCACCTGGATTGTCCTTTCGTGAAAGGTGAAGTCCAAGTCGCCATCCAGGAAAAGCCTTTTCCCATGTCAGGGGTACAACTTCTCCTGGGCAACGACTTGGCCGAAGATCTACAGCCTTCCAACTTGATCATCATGGATAAACCCCAGGTATGTGACTCTGTCGTGGAAAACCCCATCCTGAAGTATATTCCAGCAGAGGTCCAAGAAAGTGATGAGGTCTCTCCTCCGGTTTTGGTGACAACCCGTGCGCAAGCTGCACGCCCGCAAACAGCTGAATCTGCTTCAACAGCTGTCCCTCAAGATCATCAGAATCTACCTCCGAATCTTACTATGCTGGAGTTCCGTAAGTTGCAGAGGGAGGATCCCTCATTAACATCAATATTCTTCCAGGCCGAGACTCAATCTGATAGTATTCCTGGGTTCTTTATAGAGAATCAATTGCTCTACCGCAGGTACCGACCCAGTAAACTAACGGAAGATGACGATTGGGCTAATGTCGATCAACTAGTAGTTCCCACCAGCCTACGGCCCAATATTCTACACCTGGCCCACGGAGCGCTTTCTCACTACGGTTTTAATAAAACCTATCACGCCATCCGACAAGACTATTACTGGCCAGGTATGATTAAGGATGTAAAAACTTATGTACAGCAGTGTCACACATGTCAGATGGCAGGAAAACCCAACATCTCTATTCCCAAGGCTCCTTTAATTCCTATCCCGGTGCCTTCGGAACCCTTTCACAGACTCGTCATAGACTGTGTTGGTCCTTTACCCCGGACCAGTTCTGGAAACGTTTATATACTAACCCTCCTGTGTCCAACCACCAGATTCCCCATAGCAGTTCCTGTAAAGAACATTACGGCTGCTACTGTGGTGAAGCAACTGTTGATGTTTACACAATATGGATTTCCTCGGGAGATTCAAAGTGACTGTGGCACCAACTTCACCAGTGATCTCTTCAAGAAGACACTGCAAGAATTCAACATCACTCAGGTTTTGTCCAGCCCCTATCATCCTGCTTCACAGGGTTCTCTTGAACGTAGTCACCAAACTATAAAATCACTCCATAAGATATTTTGCAATGAAACTATGAAAGACTGGGATAAAAAACTTGACATCATCATGTGCGTTTTCATAAGTCTCCCAAATGAGTCTCTAGGAGTGTCTCCTTATGAGATGCTCTACGGACGTAAGTGCCATACTCCTCTTGAAGCTTTTAAATACTCTCTACGTAATGCCACCTTCAGTGACCCTCTGTGCCTCTTCAGTTTCTTCAAAACTTAAAGCAAATTCTAGAGAGAGTACATAAATTTACCAACAATAATTTATTAAAAGCTCAAGATAGGATGAAGACTCATTTTGATAAACACAGTAAAATCAGGAAATTTAAAGCAGGAGACTTCGTTTTAGCATATTTTCCGATCCCTGGTTCTCCATTGCAAAACAAGTTTTCAGGACCTTACCGCATCAAGGAGTGCAGAAATAACCACAACTACGTTCTTGAGACTCCAGATAGGCGGCGGAGGACCCAGTTGTGCCACGTCAATCTTTTGAAGAAGTATAAAGGTACACCCCCACTGTGTTAGTATCTCTCTCCCCTCTTCAAGATCCATACCTCCACAGTGAGATCTTCCCTGCTTCTCCTCCCGAAAGCACTAACTCTAAGTCAGTGCCTTCCAACTCAGAAATTCTTACAGATCTTTCTAAATATTTTCAGGACTGTAACAGTGCTCCTCTCATCAGAGTGTTCCAAGAACATCAGAAGTTGTTCAGCGATGATCCCAGGAATGTATTGTGGCTCAGCACGACATCCAGCTACTTCCTGATACCCGGCCGATTCGTCAACCCTTCAACCGCATAAGCCCATACAAAAAGGAAGTTATGCGTGCTGAGGTACAGTACCTTCTGGATCATGGGCTGGCCACCCCTTGTGAGTCCCCTTGGGCCTCACCCTGCATCTTGGTGCCAAAACCTCACGGTAAAGTACGATTATGTACAGACTATAGGAAACTGAATCTCGTGACCGTCAAGGATGCTTACCCTTTACCTCGTATAGATGATATCCTTGACGCAGTAGGTAATGCTACATATCTTTCCCAAATTGACTTGTTAAAGGGCTATTATCAGATTAGTCAGAGCGGGCTAAGGGAATATCTACCTTCACCACTCCTTTTGGCCTGTACAGATATGAACACCTTCCTTTTGGACTGTGTAATGCCCCGACCACCTTCCAGCGAGCTGTCAACCGCGTCATCTACGGCCTAGATCACACCTACGCCTACTTGGATGACATCGTTGTGCCAACCGACACCTGGACGAATATCTGCTCCAGCTGCAACGATTGTTCTCCAAGCTCCTGACAGCTGGCCTTACCATCAACTTGAGCAAGTCCACCTTTGCTAAAGGTAAAGTGCGTTATCTTGGTCATGTAATAGGAAGTGGCAGCCTAGCTCCTTTAGCTATTCATACTCAAGCCATTCAGCATTACCCACAACCTACAACTAGGAAGCAGCTCCTGCGCTTCCTTGGCCTTGCATCTTACTATCGTAAGTTTGTGAAAAATTTCAGTACGGTAGCGACACCACTGATTAATCTGACCAGCCCCAAGCAACGGTATCATTGGACCATTCAACAGACCGTTGCCTTTGAACAACTCAGATCTCTGCTATGTTCTAATCTCCATTCTCGCCTCTCCAGATATTACGAAGCCCTTCATCATCAATGTCGACGCAAGTGTCACCGGCATCGAGGACGTTCTAATGCAACAACGTGGCGAAGAGGTTCTTCCTTTCAGCAACTACAGCTACAAGTTGAAGCCTCATCAGAAGAACTATAGCACCATAGAAAAGGAACTCCTCTCCATCGTCCTGAACCTACAACATTTCGAACCTTATCTACAGGGTAATCGGTCTATTACCATCTACTCAGACCACAATCCCCTACGATTTCTGCATCAAGCCCAATTCAGCAATCAACGTCTTCTATGCTTGGCTCTGTACTTGCAGAACTTTAACCTGGTGATCTTCTTCATTAAGGACTCGGATAACATCATAGCCGACGCCCTATCCAGAGTCTACGAGGTGGAGGCAGCAACTCCTACCACTCTGCCGTCTAATGAAGTAACTTAACCCGTAAGAGCAGGCTTCGGGGGAGAGCTGTGACAGCAATCTCTTTCTAGAGAGATTTAGCCTGCTCTTTCCTACATCACGTTACTTCTTTACGTCTGCAACATCAAGATACCACATTCAAGAATATTATAGAAGTGGAATAACAGAAGTCTCTACAGGGAGGTACATTCACTCCAACCCCCCCCCCCCCCCCCCCTTTTCCCCTCCTCACTGTCGCCGCACCACCCTCGTCGATCACCAAACTATCACTTCAAGCCAACGGAGGAGTCGACTGCTAGCGGCCCTGGAGTGAGGACGTTTACCGACCCTCCGTGGCTGTTGGAGTTGTTTGTCGTTTGGTCGCCAGGTGGTGGGGCGTCACTGCCCTCCCAGTGTTGTTGCCTGCCTGGCTGCGTGCTTACGTGGCGGTTTTGACATGGGGGGCCTTGCAATTCCTCCTGTTTTGTGGGTGAATTCCGTGGGACTAGAGTTCATGTGCAAGGCTGGTTATCCGGCCATTGAGTTGGTGATGTGCGACATGCTTCGTGTCCTGGTGGAGGCTGTATATGGAGTTGAGCTTGTTACGGCCCACTAGGTGATTGTCGAGTTCGTGCGGGAGGAGGAGTATCGGGAGTTCCTCCGGCGGTACGAAGGGCGTTCATTGCAGTTACCGGATGGCGTTGGCTCCGTTATGATCTCGGACCGAAGTGGTGCCCTGACTTATGTCAGTGTGCACGGTGCGCCCCTGGAGTTCCCTGAAGACCTTCTCCGGCGCTTCTCCAGGAGGTATGGTGCTGTCATCAGTGTGCGGGTGAACACACTTTCCTCGGGGAAGTATGCTGGGAAGCAGACAAACGTCCGTACCTTAGGTATGCGCCTGCGGTCGGATATCCCATCTTCTGTCCGGCTGCTGGTTAACTACGTTCGGGTATATTATGCCCGGCAGCCCCGTACTTGTTTCCGGTGTGGCAGTTAGGGCATCAGGCTGCCGGGTGCTCTGAGGCCCCTGCTGCATCTGTTAACTTGTTTCGGGAAGAGGATTTCCCGCCGCTCCCTCAGGGCGTGGATTCCGGAGATGAAGAGGGGCAGGTCCCATTCGCTGCTGATGCGGCCCCCCCCCCCCCTGCGTCACCCGACATGCCCCCGGTGGTTGTTGTCCCTCCGCCGAGAGTTCCGGTGGCTCCTGTCGCTGGTCACTTCGCTGTGCCAGTTGCTCCCGAGGGTCTTCCGGATGGTCTCTGCGGGTCGTCTGCGTCTTCCTCGACTCCTGCTGCTGCGCCTGGTCCTGCACCCTCGCCAGGTGTTACGGCTGTGCTGGGTGTTGGGGGGGCTGCGGAGCGTCCTGTTGTGTGCGGCCCAGTTCCCCATGTGGTTGAGGCTGCTGCCGTACTGCGACGGACGTTGGTTCGCCCGGTTCGTGAGGCCCGTGGTTCTGGGTCCGCCTCCGGCTGTGAGGATGTGCGGCCAGTGCCCAAGCGTTCCAGGCGTTCTTCTACTGCTTGGGTTGATGTGGAGGACTACGACGCAGGTGGAGCTTCAGGAGATGATGAGGCGATTCCGGGTGCTTCGCGCTCTACGTCGCTGGTGGTGGCTGATGTACATGTGTCTGCTGTTGACGATGGTTGTGCGTCTGATTTACCTCCTGTTCTTTCTCCTGCAGAAGGTTCTACGCAGTGGGAGGTGGATGCTCCTACAGACGTGGGTGGTGTGGGTTCTGGTGCGAGCCGAGGCATCAAGCTGGTACTGAAGAAGGATGCCAAGCGTGGGGGGTCCCAGCAGGTACAACGTTCGGTGGTTAACGCGGGGCCCTGTGAAGCAGCCGAGGAGGCTCCCAGTGCACTGCCCATTGCCCGGCCTCGTGGGAAGGAGCCTCTCCCTCTCGTCTTGGCCTCCGGAGTGGCGAATGATGCTGAGCATCCTTTGCGGTTTGACATTGATGACCGCGTGCGTCCTGTTCCGTGGTGCCCTTCTTCCATCTGGATTCGACGGGCTCGGTGTTTTTTTGTGGGTGTGCTGGAGTTAATGCCTGATCCTCGTATGGTTCGTAATGACCCTGTTTCGGAGGACTTTATGTTACTTTGGGAGGCGTATTGCATTCGATTCCCGGTGGCGGAGTGGCCGGAGAAGTATGAGAAATTTTAGTAGTCTGTGTGCTTGCTGTGTGTTTGGTGTGTGCTTGGACCTGTGGTTTGTTTGAAATGTGTTGTACCTATTGTGTGCCCTTCAGGCCGGTGTTATGTTTGTTCTCATGACCGTTGTTTTGTTGTATTTCTTATATTTCCGGTATTGTGTCGTTTTCTTGTGTTTCATTATGTTTCTGTTTTTGTTGTCGGCCCTTCAGGCCGGTGTTTAGTGTCTTTGTAAGAATTTGTATTGATTTGTTTTGTGCTGCAGTGTCTTGTTTTGTTTCTTGATGTGCTTTGTTGTTTTATTATCGGTCCTTCAGGTCGGTGTATGTATGTTGTTGTGTTTGTGCCTGTTTTGTTTTCAGGTGTGCGTGTTTTGCTTGTATCTTATTATTGTTTATTTTGGCCTCGCCCTTTGTTTACGGGGCGGATGGCTTGGTGTGTGTTTTTTATTCCTGTATTGTTTGTGCTGTGCGTTTGGCCTGGTGTTTTTATATTGCTTTGCCTGTTTTACGTGTTTGTTCTTTGTTTTGTTTGGGATGTATTGTGTTTGTCCTGTTCTGTTTCCTGCTATGTCTCTGGATGTTACTGTGATTGCTAGTTTGCCATTGTATTATGTTTTGTGTTTTGATGTATGCTATGTTTTTCTCGTGTATGTGTTTTGTTGAGCTATGCTGTCGGCCCTTCTGGCCCGTGGTCTATTGTTTTCCTTTGTTATATATTCTGTTTTGTTTTTATTGTATATAAATTGCATGCTTTGCATGTAAAAATAAAAATAAAAAAAAACTTCAAGCCAACGGGTGGGGACGTGGCGTGTTTTGCGATGGGCGGCCCTATTCCGGCTGTCGTGCGGCTAAACTCCATAGGATTGGAGTTTACTTGCCGCGCTGGTTACCCGTTGGTGGACTTAGGGTTGAGTGATATGCTTCGCGTCCTGGTACAGGATGTGTATGGTGTAGAGCTGGTAACTGCTCGCCGTGTCGTCATTAAGTTTGTGGGGGAGGCGGTGTACTGTGTGTTTCTCTGGAAGTACGAGGGACGTACTTTGCAGCTGCAGGACGGCTCAGGGTCTGTAACTATTTCGGACCGTAGTGGAGCTGTAACTTATGTCAGTGTACATGGCGCCCCCATGGAGTTTCCTGAGGTTCTCCTCCGGCGATTCTTCCAGAGGTATGGCTCCGTCGTCAGTGTGAGGACGAACTCGCTATCGTCTGGCACATATTCCGAGGTAAAGACCAACATTCGGACCCTCGGGATGCGGCTGAGGTCGGACATTCCGTCCTCTATCCGGCTGTTGGGGTACTATGTGCGGGTGTTCTATTCCCGGCAACCCCGCACTTGCTTCCGGTGTGGATTGTTGGGGCATCAGGCTGCCGGGTGTACTGCTGATCCGGTTGCTCCTGTGAACTTGTTCCGTGAGGAGGATTTCCAGTCGCTCCCTCTGGAGGAGGACTTCGAGGGTGAGGAAGTGCGCGTCCCGTTTGCTGCTGAGGATCCCCCAGCGTCACCCGACGTTCCCCCGGTTGTCGCAGACCCTCCTCCGGGTGTTGCGGTGTCGTCGGATGTTCCTCCTGACCATGTTTCTGGCCCTGCCGTTCCCATGGACCTTCCTGGTGATCCCTGTGGAGCGTCGCCGTCTGCTTCCTCGTCTTCGGCTGTGGAACCTGGCCTTGTGTCCTCCTCTCAGGTCCCTCCTGTGCTGGGTGCTGGGGTGGCTGCGGAGCCTCCTACTATGTGTGGTCCGGTTCCCCCTGTGGTAGAGGCTGCTGCCGTTCTGCGTCGGGCGTCGGTTCGTCTGGCTGGTGGTGCCCGTGTTTTTGGGTCTGCTTCCGGCTCTGACGATCTTCGGCCGGAGCCCAAACGTTCCAGGTGTTCGTCGTCTGCCTGGGCCGATGTTGGGGAATTTAGTGACTGTGGATCTTCGGGTGTGGATGGTGTGGGTCCGAATGCGCAGTTGGCTCCACGGTTAGTGGAGGTGGAGGTCCTTGTGCCTGCTGGTGACGGTGGCTGTGTCGCAAGTGCGCCTTCTGCTCCTCCACCGGGGGGCTCTCCGTGGTGGAGGGTGGTGGCTTCCGCTGCCAGGGATGGTGGGGATGCTGGTGCTGGGCGTAGCCTGGTGGTGACTTTGCGGAAGGATCCACGCCGATCGGATTCCCGGCTGTCGTCCGAAGGTGTGCCAGTAGCTGCTGATGCCCCTGTGGTGGTGCCCTCTGTGCGGGTCTGTGCTCGGAGTCTGTGCATTGGGCACCCGGGGGACGTGTTGCCGGAGTCTGCGCTGCCGCAGAGTCACTGGAGGAGGATTGCTGCGTTACCATTGCACGAGGAGCCGCAGAACTTTAGTGACGAGCCTGTCTTCGTGTGGGAGCGTGTGCCAATCACTCGCCTCCGGCGTAATACCATTTGGATCCCCTGTTTGCGGATATTTGTTGCCGGGGTTCCGGATGAGATGGCATCCCCGGTGGATGATCTCGACCCTTGGCGGTGGTTGCTTTGGGAGACGTTTCATGTCCGGATCCCTAGGAGTTTATTTCCGGACAAGTATGTCTCCTGATTTCCTGACTTCTGTGTTTACTCTTGTCCTGTGTGCCCTTATGGCTGCTTGTTTGCCCTTGTGTAGTTTGTGCCCGTGCCTCCCCTATTTTTTTGGGGGGGGGGCGTAGCAGCTAGTTTGGTGTGAGTTTTTCTTCGTGTATTCATTTATTGTATTATTTCTTTGCCCTATGTGTTATATTCAAGCTTAAAGTGTTGTGTTTGTTTGTTATATATTGTGATTGTTTGTGTATTTACATGTTGTTCATAATGTTGTGCATTGTTGTCGGTCCTTCCGGCCGGTGTGATTGTCTTGTTTTGTTTTTTCTTGCTAAATGCTTTATAATGTTACTATGTGTTATTGTTTTCTTTGCCGTGCTTGCCTGTTTGTACACTATCTACTATTTTGTTTTGATGTGTGTATCTCATGCCTCCTTGTTACCTTCTCCGGTTTTGTTAATTGTTGTGCTGGGCTGTCAGTCCTTCTGGCCGGCGGTTTTTTGTTTGTTGCGTACTGTTTCATTTATTGTTTTATTGTATTTATTTTTTTTTCCCTTGCATGCTTGCATGTAAAAATAAAAATAAATGAAAAAAAAACTTCAAGCCAACGCTCTCCCTATTGGTGAAGCAGCGACTTCACGCGACTCCAGCGCCATCTGCTCGCCTATATAAAGTCTTGCATGAGCAGTTGGCCTCAGAATATTCTTTGTGCTTTAGAGCTGACGCTTCTATCTAAGCATACGACCTGTATATTAAGTGGAGGTTTCAGCCAGCCAATATTCTCAGCACCTTTTACTAATTTTTTGTCCTGCTAATTGTAGAGTAACGTAACCCATTATTTTATTTTATATTGTGTTTTTGTCTTTGTATTTTTGATCAGCACTGTACATAGCCAAGGGATTATCTTTATTTTGTTTCTGTTTGTTTAAAGTAAATTAAAGTTCATTATTTATAAAATTTGATTTGCGTGTTTTTCCCTCTCACTTTACCACAGGAAGACAACCGCAAAGCAGTCAACATTTTTTTTTCTCTTTTTTTTCTAATGTGATTGGCATTTCCACCAGCCATAGAGAAGACTGCCTTAACACCTACATTTCTCGTCAAAATATATATATATATATATATATATATATATATATATATATATATATATATATATATATATATATATATTATATATATATATTTATATATATATATTTATATATATATATTTATATATATATATTTATATATATATATTTATATATATATATTTATATATATATATTTATATATATATAATATATATATATATATATATATATATATATATATATATATATATATATATATATATATATATATATATATATATATGTCGTACCTAGTAGCCAGAACGCACTTCTCAGCCTACTATGCAAGGCCCGATTTGCCTAATAAGCCAAGTTTTCCTGAATTAATATATTTTCCCTAATTTTTTTCGTATGAAATAATAGAGCTACCCATTTCATTATGTATGAGGTAAATTTTTTTTATTGGAGTTAAAATTATCGTAGATATTTGACCGAACCTAACCAACCCTACCTAACCTAACCTAACCTATCTTTATAGGTTAGGTTAGATTAGCTAGCCGAAAACGTTAGGTAAGGTTTGGTTAGGAAGGTTAGGTTGTCGAAAAAACATTAATTCATGAAAACTAGGCTTATTAGGCAAATCGGGCTATGCATAGTAGGCTGAGAAGTGCGTTCTGGCTACTAGGTACGACATATATATATATATATATATATATATATATATATATATATATATATATAATATATATATATATATATATATATATATATATATATATATATAATATATTTATATATATACACATATATATATACTGTATATATACATATTAATATATTTTGGTAGCAGTCTTTCCTGTAGACATATATTATTAAATATGACCGAAAAAGTAAGATTAATAATTCTAACACGAATTTTCTCGATCTTTCGTACGTTTCTTTTCACTGTTGGTGGTAATTCAAAAATCAATTCTCCAAAATTCATTTTTATTTCTAGTCTGACGCGACATTTGAGCGCGTTTCGTAAAACTTATTACATTTTCAAAGACTTTAGCTTACACATACACAACTGAATAGAACTTACACATCTTTGATTCGTTTATATCTACATTTGAGTGAGGGGGATGGAGTGAGGTGGTATTAATAGGGTATTAAATTCCTAAACACAAGACGGAACACGAAACAATGGGTATTGAATGGAAGTGATTGTAGAAAGCCTATTGGTCCATATTTCTTGATGCTTCTATATTGGAGTGGAGTCTTGAGGTGGGTAGAATATAGTTGTGCATTAATTGGCTGTTGATTGCTGGTGTTGACTTCTTGATGTGTAGTGCCTCGCAGACGTCAAGCCGCCTGCTATCGCTGTATCTATCGATGATTTCTGTGTTGTTTACTAGGATTTCTCTGGCGATGGTTTGGTTGTGGGAAGAGATTATATGTTCCTTAATGGAGCCCTGTTGCTTATGCATCGTTAAACGCCTAGAAAGAGATGTTGTTGTCTTGCCTATATACTGGGTTTTTTGGAGCTTACAGTCCCCAAGAGGGCATTTGAAGGCATAGACGACGTTGGTCTCTTTAAAAGCGTTCTGCTTTGTGTCTGGAGGATTGGCCTGATACTCCAGGATTGGCCTGACATATGTGGTATTCAAAGTTCTGAATGATTCGTTACACAAGTTTCTGAATGCCGTTCGTATGTTGTCCAGCCTGGCATATGCCGCTGATGTTATCCTCTTGATATGGGCTGCAGGAGACAGGTCTGGCGTGATATCAACCCCCAAATCTTTTTCCTTCTCTGACTCCTGAAGAATTTCCTCTCCGAGATGATACCTTGTGTCAGGCCTCCTGCTCCCTACTCCTATCTTCATTACATTACATTTGGTTGGGTTAAAATCTAACAACTATTTGTTCGACCATTCCTTCAGCTTGTCTAGATGTTCTTGAAGCCTCAAACAGTCCTCTTCTGTCTTAATCCTTCTCATAATTTTGGCATCGTCCGCAAACATCGAGAGAAATGAATCTATACCCTCCGGGAGATCATTTACCTATATCAGAAACAAGAAAGGACCGAGTATAGAGCCCTATGGGACTCCATTGGTGACTTCACGCCAATCGGAGCTCTCACCCCTCACCGTAACTCTCTGCTTCCTATTGCTTAGGGACTCCCTTATCCACTGGAGCACCTTACCAGCTACACCTGCCTGTCTCTCCAGCTTATGTACCAGCCTCTTATGCGGTACTGTGTCAAAGGCTTTCCGACAACCCAAGAAACTGCAGTCCACCCAGCCCTCTCTTTCTTGCTTAATCTTTGTCACCTGGTCATAGAATTCTATTAGACCAGTCAGGCAAGATTTAACCTCCCTGAACCCATGTTGGCGATTTGTCACGAAGTCCCTTCTCTTCAGATGTGATACCAGGTTTTTTCTGACGATCTTCGCCATCACCTTGCAATGTATACAAGTCAAGGACACTGGCCTGTAGTTCAGTGCCTCTTGCCTGTCGCCCTTTTTGTATATTAGGACCACATTCGCCGTCTTCCATATTTCTGGTAGGTCTCCCGTCTCTAGTGACCTACTATACACTATGGAGAGTGGCAAGCAAAGTGCCTCTGCACACTCTTTCAGTACCCATGGCGAGATCCCATCTGGACCAACAGCCTTTCTAACATCCAGATCCAGCAGGTGTCTCTTGACCTCCTCCCTCGTAATTTCGAACCCTTCCAAGGCCGCCTGGTTTATTTCCCTTTCTCCTAGCATAGTGACCTCACCTTGTTCTGTTATGAAGACCTCCTGGAACCTCTTGTTGAGTTCTTCACACACCTCTTTGTCATTCTCTGTATACCTGTCTTCGCCTGTTCTAAGTTTCAATACCTGTTCATTCACTGTAGTTTTCCTTCTGATGTGACTGTGGAGTAGCTTTTGTTCGGTCTTGGCTTTGTTTGCTATATCATTTTCAAAATTTTTCTCTTCTTCTCTTCTCACCCTGACATACTCATTCTTGGTTCTCTGGTATCTCTCTCTGCTTTCTGGTGTTCTGTTATTCCGGAAGTTCCTCCACGCTCTTTTGTTCAGTTTCTGTGCTTCTATATATGCCCTATTATACCATGGATTCTTCTTTTGCTTCTCGGATTTTTCCTTTTTTTTTGCGGGATGTATCTGCTTACTGCCTCCTGACACTTTTGGGTGACATAGTCCATCATATCTTGTACCGACTTAGCTCTGAGGTCTGTGTCCCAAGGTATTTCCCTTAGGAAGTTTCTCATCTCCTCATAATATCTCTTTCTGTATGCCAGCCTTTTGTTCCCTAGTTCTTTTTTGGGGAAGATAATTCCTAGCTCTACCAGGTACTCAAAGTTCAATACAGTGTGATCACTCATGCCCAAGGGTGCTTCCATCTTGACTTCCCTTATATCCCACTCATTTAGGGTAAATATTAAATCAAGCATTGCTGGTTCATCTTCTCCTGTGTATGAGTGTGTGTGTGTGTGTGTGTGTGTGTACTCACCTAGTTGTACTCACCTAGTTGTGTTTGCGGGGGTTGAGCTATGGCTCTTTGGTCCCGCCTCTCAACCGTCAATCAACAGGTGTACAGATTCCTGAGCCTATCGGGCTCTGTCATATCTACACTTGAAACTGTGTATGGAGTCAGCCTCCACCACATCACTTCCTAATGCATTCCATTTGTCAACCACTCTGACACTAAAAAAGTTCTTTCTAATATCTCTGTGGCTCATTTGGGCACTCAGTTTCCACCTGTGTCCCCTTGTGCGTGTTCCCCTTGTGTTAAATAGACTGTCTTTATCTACCCTATCAATCCCCTTCAGAATCTTGAATGTGGTGATCATGTCCCCCCTAACTCTTCTGTCTTCCAGCGAAGTGAGGTTTAATTCCCGTAGTCTCTCCTCGTAGCTCATACCTCTCAGCTCGGGTACTAGTCTGGTGGCAAACCTTTGAACCTTTTCCAGTTTAGTCTTATCCTTGACTAGATATGGACTCCATGCTGGGGCTGCATACTCCAGGATTGGCCTGACATATGTGGTATACAAAGTTCTGAATGATTCTTTACACAAGTTTCTGAATGCCGTTCGTATGTTGGCCAGCCTGGCATATGCCGCTGATGTTATCCGCTTGATATGTGCTGCAGGAGACAGGTCTGGCGTGATATCAACCCCCAAGTCTTTTTCCTTCTCTGACTCCTGAAGAATTTCCTCTCCCAGATGATACCTTGTATCTGGCCTCCTGCTCCCTACACCTATCTTCATTACATTACATTTGGTTGGGTTAAACTCTAACAACCATTTGTTCGACCATTCCTTCAGCTTGTCTAGGTCTTCTTGAAGCCTCAAACAGTCCTCTTCTGTTTTAATCCTTCTCATAATTTTAGCATCGTCCGCAAACATTGAGAGAAATGAATCGATACCCTCCGGGAGATCATTTACATATATCAGAAACAAGATAGGACCGAGTAAAGAGCCCTGTGGGACTCCACTGGTGACTTCACGCCAATCGGAGCTCTCACCCCTCACCGTAACTCTCTGCTTCCTATTGCTTAGGTACTCCCTTATCCACTGGAGCACCTTACCAGCTACACCTGCCTGTCTCTCCAGCTTATGTACCAGCCTCTTATGCGGTACTGTGTCAAAGGCTTTCCGACAATCCAAGAAAATGCAGTGTGAAATGTGTGTGTGTGTGTGTGTGTGTGTGTGTGTGTGTGTGTGTGTGTGTGTGTGTGTGTGTGTGTGTGTGTGTGTGTGTATTAAACTAGATGAGTTTGGTATTGTCATTTAATCTTTACAAGGATTTCCTGTAGCCTTAAGTAAATATCTATCATATTTTAATCAACCCCAAAGTTTCAGCATTCCTATCGTGCTGTTTAACAAAATATATTAGAGGACGTTCTTAAAGGATTCACGCTTTCAATTTGCAAAATAATCTTCTCTTACTCCACTTATTGTGCAGGATATCCCGCACAAAACTTAAACTTCTCACACCTTGCAACACTGAACTTGTGTGAGATTTCTATCTCTTACCGTGTGATTTGTATAATTTGATTTAATAAATTTGCACAGTGTAGCATGATGCTGTCACGTCGCCTTCTTTCTGAAGCAATATACAATCTGATGAATTCTACTCTGCTTTCTTTATAATATAATATTTCTCTTTATGGCATCATGGATAATAGTTGGAGATGTGGCAAATTTTAATCCCACTAATTCCATTTACAGTATTCAAAATTATTGGCTCAACTAAAACTGGCAAGTAGAATAGAGGACAACAACATAGAATATATGACAAAAATATTATTATCTTTTGTTTGATTTATCAAATTAAGAAGTAAACTTAACATTTCCTTTATTGTAACAATAACAAATCATTTGTCAAGTTACCTATAGATCAGTGAATGAGCGTACTGGCCGCTCCTATTTCAAGCCAAGAACATTTAGAAGTATTACTTATGAAATATTAGGTATAAATAAATGTTGATATTTGAGTGAAGTCTTTCGAGTGCAACACACATCCTGACTTACCACAAGAAAGTTCGTCGGAGTTATCATTGCAGTGACGGTTGCCATCACATTGCCACGCCATGGGTAGACAAATAGAACCATTCAAACACCTGAATTCATCCTCAGCACATGCACCTAAGGAGAGAAACAAAATTATTGATACACACGCTTTACCCAGCAATGCGTTGTTGTGGTTCAAAAACGCATGCACGTTGCTGAGCCACATCAATCCTTCCCTGTCCGTCAGTCCTCTCCACCATTCCTCCCTCCCCCATCCCATCGTCCTCCTAACCATTTCCCATTCCCCGTCCCCCTCGTCCTCCCAACCATTCACCCCTCCCATGTTTCCTTTTCCTCCCCACCATCCTCCACTCCCCTGTCCCCTCGTTCTTCCCACCATTCCCCATTCCCCTCGTCCCCTCCACAATCCTCCGCTCCTCCGTCCCCTCGTCCTCCCCAAAATTCCCCCATCCCCGTCCCCTCGTCCTCCTCACCATCCCCCATCCCCCACTCCGCTATCCCTTTGTCCTCGCCATTCCCCCCTCTCCTGTTCCCTCGTACTCCCCACCATCCCCCACTACTGTCTACCATTGTTCTCCCTACCATTGTCCTGTCATCCTCCCCACCATCCCCTAATACTGTCCCCCTTGTCCTCCCCACCATTCTTCACTCCCTCGACCTATGCGTTCCCAAATGATCTGATGTTCCCATCAGAAAAAGGGCAACAGCAAATGATCTGATGTTCCCATCACTGAAAAATAAGAACAGTTAAAAAAATCGAAATGAAAAAAAACGAGAAATAAACAAAAACTATACTCACGAAATTAACAGTATGGTAAACAACACAGCTCAATTCCAATGCAGAGTCACACAAAATAATTAAAACAAAATGAAATAAATCAAAATCTATGAAAATTCAATTTATCAATGCCATCGGAAACATTGAAATGGAATCGTAACATATTTAGAATAGCATGTGTTGCTTCTACGTGCCAAAGATGGCATTGTTTTTCCCCAAAAAAGTTGTTTTTGCCTGTCACAGGTGTGGCATCTATATAGTAGGTACAAAAAAACATGACGTATTTGAATGCAACGTTGTGTCAAAATTCGAAAGCAATCGATAAAGATGTTTCAGGGATTTCCCACACATGAAATCTCACATGAAAAACACATTAAAGAAACATGTTTTTACCTGTAACAGAATGACATCTATATAGTAGGTATATCAAAACACACTGATATGTGAATGGAACGTTGTGTAAAAATTTAAAAGCAATCGGTGAAGATCTTTCGGAGATTAGCAATTTTGAACAAACGAACTTTTACATTTTTATTCATATAGATTCTATTTTATACTATAAAACCTACTTGTAGCCTTTGCAGCATAATTTTTATTCGTTATAAAACTCAACATTAATTGTATACACAGTTTTGCACTATAAACACCGTTCACAAAAGAAAGGGCACATAATGATAACTACTCTAGCAATGAACTTTAATGCTGGACTATTTTCTGTACTACAGAATACTTGTTGGTTGGTAAATAAGCTACTGTTGTTACCATAAAATCATTCCTAAGGAAAAACAAGTCATAAATCCAACACCAAGCAAATGTATTATTATCACAAAATTACTAAGTAACTAATGGTCAGGTTCACATCTTACTCGGTAAGCTTTCTTTTGATAAGTTGTTGACGATTGCTTTCGTCGGCCACTGATCTTGGCAGGACGGATTTATGTCTCACACTCTGGGTAAATAATATTGTACGCACTGTGAGGAGTCCGTCAAGTGTAACCCACCCTTATTAGCCTTAGGAGATCAGAGCTTTAATTATTTGATTTGTTACCACACGAAGGCAATCTTTTAAATTTTATAAATATGGGATTTTTTTCTTAAGTACATCTGGTACAAGGGGAAATCCATCAGTGGTTAGGATGGGTCAATGGCTCCTGGAAACCATGGCTCATTACCTGGGCCCCTCACAGGGTAGGATATGGGTGATCCTCGGATGGTCCTGGTTTTTCCACATTTGTATTCATTGCTGCTATAGTTTCTTTGGCTCTGACTATATTCTCATTCCGTTCATGATTACGAAGGATGTTTTCGGTGCTAAGTTCGAAAATTTGCTAATAACTCACTCGTTAATCATATAAATTCAACTAGGTGTGGGACTCGATGAAGTTGCGTTCGAATTCTTGAAAAAGACATGTTTTCTGCTGAGGTTTGTTCGTCAAGAGCGAGAATGATAATATTACTGAACTAGCGGATCATCAGGCCATTAACAAGAAGGTTATGACAATGTTGTTGAATAACGAGTGGTGGAAACTCATTCGTTAAACTTACTTTTGGATTAGAGAAAAAGATTGTTAATTAGCAATTATTAGAAGGAGACTGGGAGTGACTACCGACGAGCGAAGACGTGCTTTGACACACACCAGTCAACCCGTGCTTGAACCAAGTCCATTCTATCCAGCGGTCTACCCCAAAAAGGCATTCATCAGTTTTAACATTCTGTTTATTCAAAAGAGAACTTTTTCATATAAATTAATATTATTATATATTATCATATTGGTCATATTTAGGCACTAGTTAGGATAGGCCAGGTGTCTAGGTTCTGTTGGCAATTATTTGTAGTATGTGGGTGAAGCATTTACAGCATTGTAGTTCAAACAAAAGTCGTCAGCGAAGCACTTGTTCCGGAAGTGTTCGGACGTCACCAGTTGGTAGTCATGCGTAAACCGTTTTTCATTCATAAAAAGGGGGTTTGGCGGTTGCATGGAATAGATTTTGGGTCTTTGTTTGGAGGATAGGCTGCTCCAGCTGGTGGTTGATGGCCATATGATTTGGCTGTCCATGACTTGGTGTCTATGAGTTCTCATTCAACGCAGATGTAAGACGGCTGATGTTTATAACGGCCATGCGTGCAAATTCTTGAAAAAGACATGTTTACTACTGAGGTTTGTTCGTCATGATCAAGAATGATATTGTTACTGAACTAGCAGATCATCAGGTCGTTAACAACTAGATTATGACAATGTTGTTGAATAACGAGTGGCTGCGCCGGCCAATCTCAACTGAACCAGTTTTGCCCATTCCTCCTGTGGCCACTCCTTGATATTGGCTTCTTTTTCGAAATGCTCGAAGAATCTTTCTGCCTCTTCGGGCACAAATAGGGGAATATCCTTTTCCCTAACCCTATTATCTGGTGGGCATGATACCTGGGTGATGCTCTCTGGCAACCCCTGTTCAATCCTTTGCTCAGCCAAGGTTCTATTTGCTTCTATCTGCATTTGTTTGGTCCTCTCTTTCTTTTTCCACCTCTAGTCTGGCTTTCTATTTTTCTACTTCCAGTCTGGTTTTCTCTTTTCTACCTTCAGTCCGGTTTTCTCTTTTTCTTTCTCTTGTTCATTTTTCATCTGCAGTTCTAACTTCAACCTTTCCAGTTGGAACTGTCTCTCCTCACGCTGCATCTGGAGCCCTAGCTGCAATCTTTCAAAGCTCCTATTCCGGCTACTCCTGCTTCTGGGATGAAATAGCGGCTCTGTGGCTACTCTTAGTACTCCTACTAGTTCCCTGGGATCGCACTTCATCCTGCCCATCATCCTCCTTTCCCCTTTCAGCTCCTTTCTGGGCTCCTTGTTCTGCCGCTTCACTCTTGGCTCTCGGCTGCCTTCGGATCTCATCCTTCATCCCAGCCACTTTAGATGCCTTCAACCTGATGTCACATTTTTCCGCTATCTGTTTCAACTGATCCCTGGTGCAACCTTCGAAGTCCTCAGGCTTGCCTGACGCCACAAACGCTTGTATCTTATCCATCGTGCTCTGTGAGTCTTCCCAAGAGAGAGAATATACACCTGCGGGCACAAAGTCTACTTATTTCTACAAAGGGTGTACCAATCCACTCCCGGACAGGGTGTGGGTGTGTCAGTTTACTCTCCCGGACACAGGGCCCCCAACTATTATTATGTGTGTTGTAGGTAGGGTGCGTACGTCCCTTCCGTATAACCAACCAAAACCCATAGAGTGCTTGTACTTTGGTCAGGAGATCACCTTGTACGTTTTCTTCTCTAAGAGAGGGGCTCAGCGTCACACATTTAGAGGGGTGCGGCTCCAACACTGGCTTTGTTGTCATGTGTACACACCCAATTCGAGCCGCTGTGACTCCGCATTCTCTCCTTGGTTGGTATGACCTCCTCAATCCCCCTTTCTTTGAACTATAATTCTGTACCACCCTGTCTACAGCTGTGGTTCTTTCTCTCTCTCTCTCTCCTACTTTCTGGGAAGCCTCACTAGGACATGGGCAAACACCGGGAAACTATATACATTTACTTAGACAGTGAACATGTAGAACATACATACAAGAATAATAATATGACTCCAACACTATGCTATTATAGTCAGGTTGCATTTAATCCCATCAGGACTCTATCAGCTGCTTCCATCAAGTGGTAGCCCAACTCCTGGCTTACCACTCATGCTACCAACCTCACTAGTGGCTTAAATCTTGTAATACAATATGGCACTATCAGCCCTGGAATATATATAAATATACACAAGGATCCCAGCCTAAGGCTGCAACAACATAAACACCAATATAAAAATTCCTTGATTCAAACGACCAGTCACTCACCTTCCACTGCGTCATGCACGCTAATTGTCACGGACCTTGGCGTAATCTACAATCCTGGTGCCAAACTACAGCAGTTGACCCTCCCATTAAATAGCGTTTCCCATCTTTTAGTCTGCCTGGTTGAAAGGTGACGAGTAACCAGAGGCAGGCTAGGGAAGTGAGTGAAGCCGGGACAGTAGAAGACGTAGGTCGACCTAAAGGTGCTAGCCAGTTGGGCTGGACAAGCTCTGTGGACTTTACTCCTGGAAGGACTAGCCAAGTGGGCTGGTCGAGCACTGTAGACTTTACTCCTGGAAGGTACTAGCCTAGTGGGCTGGTCGAGCGCTGTAGACTTTACTTTTGGAAGGACTAGCCAAGTGGGCTGGTTGAACGCTGTGGACTTTACTCCTGGAAAGGCTGGCCAAGTGGGCTGGTTGAGCGCTATAGACTTCATTCCCGGAGGTGCTAGCCAGTGAGACTAGATGAACGCTTCGGTTGATCGCTGTAGACTACGTTTCTGGAAGGTAACAGCCATTGGGGCTGGTCAGGCATTGCCTATTTTGTTGCTTGAGCGTACCAACAGTGCGCAACGAAGACCTCATCAGAGGTACCTTGTGGTCGTCATCTGTAAAGCAGGCTAGCGTAAGGGCTAGCAATGCCAATCCGATTGACATCGCATAGACTTGTAAATAATATAATGGTGATGGGAAAATAATAATGGGTTATTTTAAGTGTTCTTTTACTTTTACCTTTAAACATTACACTATATTCCCACCAAGATTTGGTTTCTCTGAACTTGAGTAGGATCATAGAGATTAATGACACTCAAACACTATCAACCCTCTATCAGTGGACATTAAGAACCTCCTCTCTACATCTACAGGTCCACTACCAAGAATGTCTCCAGTTTCCTCCACAATTATCTACCATGGTCCTCTACAGCTCTTCCAGGCTGCTGCACCATGAAGTTTTCCCTGAACACTAATGATGCTTCACCACTGGTATCACAGAAGTCCGTGAAACTCCACTCCACTGCTTCTCCTCTCACAGCTTGAGGTCCAATTCCTCACTATGGGACTGCTCTTCCACAGAGCTCAGTATTTCTTCAATAGCCTTGGAGTTCCATCCACAGACTCCTCCTCTGACCTCGAAGTTCTCTCAGGAACTGCTTCCCCAGACAAACCTGCAACCCATTGACACGTCATAAAGATCTTCCTCTACAAACATATAACTAAAATAAACTGAACAATAAATATCTCCACTCAAAATTCCTCTGATTCTCACCTGCCATAAGGTGACTGCCCCATGCCCGGGTGAGTCCATTCTCCACCCTCCTGTGGCAGCCCGCCTGAGACTGCCAGCCACTGGGCCCAGTCAGTTACCTCCAAGCTTTCGGCGAGAGAGGATGTGCTGCTCCTCTCCTTAGCTGGTTCCCACATCTCTATTCTCTTATTTAAGCTTTCTGCCTTAATAAAATATGCCTAATATATCAATAGACACTTACTACTATCGCTGGGCACACGACCACCACAGGCAATCACTATCAACTGGTTTAAAATGGCTTACCACAGAATTTGGTCCACACGTGGCATTCACTGACTGAGCGGTCACCACCAGGGCACTCTAAGCTGCCCACAAAACAGCTTTAAAGACTGCTTCACACTCTCCCTGCAGTCCATGACTTGAGCGGACACGTCCACAGACTTATTCCATAAGCGAGACGTCTGTCCACTTCCATCTTCTTGAATGTATATCACTCAGGGGTTCTTCTTCAACAGGGGCTCAAACGGAGCACAACCTCCCATCACGATATCTGCAGCTCAAGTAAGGTCAAACCCCTTTGAAGCGAGCCTCACACTTCACGCAAATTCTCCACATCTCATGTCAATTCATTCGTTTATATTGTTATTCACTGCTCATACTTTTAATCTAGTCGTCAAATTTAATCAAGTGTTTACTATATGTATTTCCAGGTCAATATTTCTTTAACCTCTTAGTTAGGTGAGGCCTGGCAGAATAACTCTCAGGGGGAGATTCGTTTTTTCAGCTACCTGGGATCATAACACCTGACATAACCACCTAGGCGTATGAGTGGTTGTACTACTGTATATTCTCGGCGTCCTCTACTTATCACGAGTCCTGACAAGTTTAATTTCACCTGTGTGATTGATTTTAATTTAAGTGCCTCTGCCGCTTTCTGAGTAATGAAAGTTTTCTGGGTCCCTAGTCTTGCGGAGTCTAGAAGTGGTCGCTTCAAGACTCCGCTCCAATATAGAAGCATCAAGAAATATGACCCAATAGGCCCTTTGCTTCCATTCTTACCTTCAATACCCATTGTTTTGTGTTCTATTCTGTGTTGAAAGTTTTGTTCACCACATCCAAAACTGTTGTAACATATCACCTCACCCAAAATGCGGGTATAAAATGAAAAATGAAAGCTGTTTAAATCATAGCATAGTAAGAACTCTTTTTAGTGTTTGCAGGTAATAGTTGTGTGTGTGTAAACTAAAAGTCTTTGAAAATGTAATAAGTTATTACAAAACGCGTTCAAGTATCGTGTCAGACTAGAAATAAAAATGAATTTTGGAGAATTGATTTTTCAATTACCATCAACAATGAAAAGAAGCATAAGAAAGATCGAGAAAATTCGTGTTAGAATTATTAATCTTACTTTTTCGGTCATATTTAATATATCATATATAAGCCAGGTGTTTTGGTTCTGAGCGCCCTCCCAGGGAGAACACCAATCAACAGCCCACACCGGCTGTAAGGCAAAACACCTCCCAGACCTTCATTCCCACAGAAAATTTATTAGAAGCTATCAAAGCAACATCGGCCAGAACCTTGCAGCACATCCCTAAAGCAGCCCGCCCCCCATGCAGAAGCCAAATTATCTGCCCTCCTGAGAAAGGTCAACGACTCTCCTGGAACGACCCAAGCATGGCACAACCTCCTAATGTTTGGCAACATATGTCTAGCCACCCCTGCAAGGGGAGACAAAACCTTAGCTGCCTCAGTCATCATAGCTATAAATGATTTTCCCAGGGAGGACAACCAGGTGCGCCTTCCCACTAGCGCGAGAAACACCCACGGCAGGAAGAGCAACAGTGGCATATCCGAGACATCAAAAATCAGAACATCAGTCACCAAGAAAATAGAAGAAGGAAACACTATTGGCGCAATACGAGTCATCACTAGTGAGGACTCAATTGCCGACAGAGATGCCGCAACAGCTCAAGCCCTAAGGGAGAAACACCCACCCAGAGCTCCGCGTGAGGACGACATTGTACAAGTGGGGGCTACCGGAGCAGAACCTCTCTGGGTGGCTGAATCTGTGGTCCATAAAGCAGCCATGTCCTTCCCTACAGGATCAGCAGGTGGGTTCACAGGACTAAAACCCAACCACCTCAAGCAAATGCTCAACCCTGCACTGGGTGACATTGCAAAGAACCTCTTGGTGGAACTAACCAGATTCACCAACACATGTCTAGCTGGCAACATACCAGCGTCCATAAGACCTATCTTTTTTGGAGCATCTCTCTGTGCTCTAAAGAAAAAGGATGGAGGGATCAGGCCAATAGCTGTGGGCAATTCTCTCCGGCGTCTCGTCGCAAAGGCAGCTGCAAGAACAGTTAGTGATGCAGCGGCCAACATGCTGAAGCCAAAACAGCTCGGGTTTGGCATTCCACAAGGGTGTGAGGCGGCAGCCCATGCAGCTCGAGCCTTCATTGCCAACATCACAGACGAAAAGGCCCTTATCAAGCTAGATTTCAAAAATGCCTTCAATTTGGTGCGGAGGGATGCTGTACTCCGTGCGGTTCATAGTCATTTCCCTTCCCTCTACCCTTTTGTACATTCATGCTACAGTATGGATCTTAAGCTACTTTTTGGCGAACATGAAATTGATTCGCGAGAAGGCGTCCAACAGGGTGACCCCCTTGCTCCTCTCTTTTTCTGCTTAGTCATCAAACAAGTCACAGAGGTCCTGTCCAGCGAGCTTAACATCTGGTTCTTGGATGATGGTACCCTAGCTGGTTCCCAAGACTCCCTCCTGGAGGACATCAGAAAAATCCAGGAGCAAGGTGCAGTTTTAGGCCTCACCCTGAACCCTTCTAAATGTGAAATAATATGTTCCAACCAGGGCATCGTAGAGAGAATAGAGGGTCTTCTGCCAAATATCCATAAAACTAAACCTGAAGACAGCACACTCCTAGGAGCTCCCCTGGGGTTGAAAGCCATCGATGAGGTCCTTGATAAGAAAATCGCCGACCTTAAGAGGATGGATGGGAGGATTGAGGATATTGATGCTCATGATGCACTCTACCTCATCACCAGATGTCTGTCCCTCCCCAGGTTAACCTACTTTCTGAGGTGTTCACCATCTTACAGTAGCCAAAAACTAAGTGAGTATGACCGATTACTGAAATCAATGCTAGAAAAAGCCCTTAACCTCTCTCTCGATGACCTACAGTGGAAACAACCCTCTCTTCCCGTAAGACTTGGGGGCCTCGGAGTTCGAACAGCAACGCAAATCGCTGTTCCAGCCTTCCTGTCCTCCTTATCAGCATCCGACGACCTTGTGAAGGAAATTCTACCTGCCCACTTACATCAGCTGGCAGGTGTACGTGATCCCAATTTTACACGCTGCGCCACAGAGTGGGCCTCTCGTGCAGGCCAATCACCTCAACCACCATCCCCAAAAGCCCACAAGCAATCCAGCTGGGATGGCCCCATTGTAGACCAAGTTGCTGCAGAGTGCCTGGGTGCTGCAACAACACAACACGACATTGCTCGCCTCACAGCAGTAGCAGCACCACATGCAGGGGATTTCCTGTTAGCAACCCCAATGTCGGCAACTGGCAGCCGTGATGTTCTTCACTGGAACTGCTATGGGAAATCTGGTGGTAGGACACAGGATGGTTAAGATATAGGCGTTACCTGAACTGGTCCGAGGTAAAGGACCAACACAGTCTATTATGAGTCTGTGGAAAGGTTCCGCAGGCACCTGTATGGGAATCAGTGGCGCTCTGGGAATGGAGATGTTCGGTTTGCCTGCCATCTGACATGTATGACACTGTTTTACGTACTGTTTGACGCTATTTACCATACCTAGCCAGTAGTAGTCTTGACGAATTCCATGGTAAGTCTTGTTGAAGCCGTAGTGGGAGAGTGCTCCGTGGGCCAGGTGTAGAATAGTGGGCCGCAGGCTGGTAGGAATCACAAGTTGTTCGATGTTGGCCCAATCGTCCTCCTCCTTCAGTTTACTGGGTCTATATCTGCGGTAGAGCAAGTCGTTCTCTAGGAAGAACCCAGGAATACTGTCGGGTTGAGTCTCAGCCTGGAAAAACAATGGTGTTAAAGTAAGATCTTCCCTCTGCAACTTACGGAACTCCAACTTGGTCAGATTCGGGGGTAGTTTCTGAGGGTCTTGAGGGACAGCGGTAGCAGTAGAGTCAGCTGGCTGTGGACGTGCGGCTTGTGCACGGGTGGTCACGAGAACCGGAGGAGAAACTTCATCACTCTCTTGAACCTCTGCTGGAACATACGCTAGAATAGGGTTTATTGGCACAGAGTTACACACCTGGGGTTTGTCCATGACGATCAGGTTGGTCGGTTGCAGGTCTGCCAAGTCGTTGCCTAGGAGAAGTTGCACTCCAGGCATGGGAAAAGGCTTCTCACTGACGGCGACTTGGACTTCTCCGTTCACGTAGGGACAATCCAGGTGGACTCTGGCGAGAGGGTATGGAGTGGTAGCAGTGAGGTCAGTGATGAAGACAGTTTCTCCGGTGTAGACGATGTTGGGCACCGCCGACTTCAAGATGATCGATTGAAGAGCCGCTGTGTCCCTCAAGATCTTCAATTTGAAACGTCCCTCCGGATTTGAACCGTTGGCAGAGACAGTTCCAGTATACAGGTGGTTACTGAAAAGAGAAAGATCATTAACATTAACACCAACATTCATCACAGGCTTACCGGACTTAGGAGGAGTTGGTTTGGGTTTCTGTGGGTCTGTGGTTCCCTTGTATTGAGACTTACCACACTTGTCTATGGTATGTCCATAGAGTCTACAATACTTGCAGTACAATTGCGAGCCAGCTTGATCGGTACTCACTTTCTCGTAACTGTACCACGACTTCTTACTGGAGGATGGTTCGGGTGTCAGCCGGTGGATGAGGCTGTAAGTGTCAGCCGACTTAGCACACTTCAGGTAGTCGGTTTCTTCTTTATCTGCTAAGTAGAGACGGACAGGAGGCGGCACACGTCTCAAGAATTCTTCAACTAGCATCAGGTTGACGAGTTCTGTAAAAGTAGAGACATGTGCTGCTTCCAGCCATTTCATGAAATATCTCCGTTTTGTGTTAGCAAACTCGAGGAAGGTAGTTGTACTTGCCTTCAGGTGGTCACGGAATTTCCTTCTATAACTTTCTGTAGAGAGGAGGTAGGCGTCCAACACTGCTTGTTTCAGAGTCTGGTAGTCATTCTCAGACGCCAAAGTACTGAGTGTGACTGCAGCTCTACCTGTAAGATGGACTCTGAGAAGTGTGGCCCATTGGTCGACAGGCCAACTGAGTTGATTAGCAAGGGTTTCAAAGGTGGTGAAAAACACATAAACTTCTGCTTCTACAAAGGATGGCATTAACTTACTTGCATGTGATATATTAAAACTGACGGGAAGATTGGCAGTAGCTTGCTGGCGTTGAGCGAGGTGTGAAGTTTCCAACGTGTATTCTCGTTGACGACACTCTAGAGCCAGAGTCGCTTGTTGCTTGTCATGTTCGCGTTGCATCTCCAACTCGCGTCGTTTGGTTTCAAGCTGTACTCGTTCCCGCTCCTGGAGCATTGCAACCTCACGTTCTTGGAGGGCGAGTTCACGTTCCTTGAGGGCGATTTCACGTTCGTGTTCGTCCTTTCGTATGGCAGCTGCTCGTTCTTGTTGTTCGATGGCTTCCCTTTGCTGCTCGCGTTCAATCTTGGCCAGCTCTATTTTGAGTTTCATCGTTGCCAAATCAGTTTTATCTGCAATATAGTAAGTTTCATGAGTTTCAGAGTCTATCTTACCTTGCTCTAAGAAATGATCCAGCAACAGGTTGTGTATTTCACTCTTGTTGGCTTGGTAGGGAACTGTTAGTTGATACTCATGTGCAAGAGTTTGTAATTCAGTCTTCTTGGCATGACTTAAAGTCCTTATTGCACCTGCTGGATCTGCACGGAAAGCTTGGAGACGAAACATGGTGAAATTAGCAAATGAATGTACAACGAATATTCAGTTATAGTGAATGTCAGAAACAGGACAACGTGGCAACTGGTACCTATCCTGTGGGATCTTTAACAATTAAAGTTAAGTACAAGGTGTCAAATGATTAATTTAAATCAAGGGCGCAGGAAATCTTGTACCCGGTACTCATGTAAGAGGATAAGGGCAAGAAAATCCTACTAACAAATGAAACAGAGTTTTCGAAAACAAATGAAACAGTTAATTGCCTCAAAAGTAAAATTGGTAGTCCAAGGATGTAGGCATACCTTGCCAAGTCTCTATAGGACATAAAGCAAGTTTTTCCTACTGAATTAGTATGATACTTACAGAATTAGCGAACTTTTGTGCTCTGAAAAAGTAAGCTAATTCCCTACCATTGTATGTATCATCATCTCTGACTGACGTGTAGGGGTGCGAGGTGTCAACTGGTGACGAGAACTGCTGCTGAGGTCCCAATTCAGCAACTAAAGTTCGAGCTAGAGGAACTATGGCCCTCTTTGTCCTCCTACAGTCAGATTGCAGAAGACTGGGTGCACTTGACCCGGGGCAGACCACAGTACCAGGGTACCAATATGATGATCTGTCAAAAATGAGAAATATCCAAGGGACAAAGATGGTAAACACGAGTAATAACACGGAGGGAGAGATGACCAATTAAGAGTATGACTGCGGCCTACAGTCACCACGTAATCCAAATTTGTCTCACCTTCACCATATGCTACTCTCGTAATGCACAATACACCGCACCATATAAAAAATGAAATTGAATATGAAAAATAGTAAAAGCTACGTTAACAAAGTTAAATACGCTTACCATAAATTACTACTTGGTACCAGTACCTGAGTGAAGCTCCTGGACAGGCCCCCATATAATATGTGACGGTAACGCGTTGGTGTTCGGCTGTTCAAAGCTAGGGGTATGGCCTCGTCACACAGAAACAAAAAAAATAGAAAATCTGGAACTTCGTCTGTGGTAAGGTAAGGAGAAGACACACAAAACACAAGTAAATTTTAACAATGAAATTTTAATTACGTTAAAGAAAGCAAAACATGAATAAAATGGACATACAAATTCGTATAATAAAATCAATCAAAGTAATAAGAATAATCAAATGGCAAAATGAAAAGTTACGTTAAGACAAGTGAGCAAATAACAAGTGTATGACAAACAAAGTAAATAGGTGCAGGATTATTGGCTTTAAGCTGCCACCTCTCTTAGTGCACGTAAGCCTGGGGCTTAGTCTACCAACGAGACGTGTTAACTTGTCGAAAGCACGGGATATTCTGAGGACTGAGGTCGTGGCGGCCCCAGACATCAAGTAGTATGGTGGGTGGAGTGCAGTTGCAGCTGGACCCCAGCCAATCAGCGATGAGCAGGCGACAAGACAGGTAGTTTGGCGGTTTGAGGTGAAGCAGGTGTTCCTGGCTGCATACGTTTTGCTCTCTGGCAAATCTTGGAGATGTTGTTGTCGTTGTTGGATATTTCTTCCATAGTAGTTTTATATAGATTTGTAGCGACGTATTTTGGAGGGAAGAGCAGGCTCAATCTCTTGAAGGAGATTATCGTCACAATATATATATATATATGTATATATATATATATATATATATATATATATATATATATATATATATATATATATATATATATATATATATATATATATACATATATATATATATATATATATATATATATATATATATATATATATGTATATATATATATATTTATATATATATATATATATATATATATATATATATATATATATAAATATATATATACATATAAATATATATATAAATATATATAACTGAAAACTCACACCCCAGAAGTGACTCGAACCCATACTCCCACAACTGGTATGTACAGGGACGCCTTAATCCGCTTGACCATCACGACCGGACATAAGGAAGTGATAGCCGAGGCTATATGAACCACTTCCCCGCCGGCACTCGGATGGTAATCTTGGGCATAGCCTTTTATCAAATCAC